>NC_067146.1:74529295-74739525 GCF_903995435.1 Acomys russatus | reverse complement strand
GCTGCCTGGGACGCTCGGGACCCCGGCGCGCGCCTGCCCCCTGGCGGTCCCAACGGGAAATGACACTCGCCGCCGCCGGCCGCCCGCCGCCTCCCGGGCTCTGGCTGGCCTCCCTTCACTCCCTCCGGGAGCCCACTCTGCTCCCAACTCTTGGCCACCAAGCACCCTAGGCTGGCGCCTGGCTCCACTCGATGCTCCCCCCGGCCCTGCTCTGTCGCCGCTCTCCATATCCACTTCGCAAGCCACCTTTGGGGAAGCTTCAGGAGAAGCTCTTGCCCCTCCGCAATGCTGCTGCTGCTGCTGCTGCCGCTGCTGCTGCTGCTGCAGCTGCACAGCGACCTCCTTGGCCCTTCCTTCACTTGGCGACTGACCCTCAAATGAAAAGCTGGCCTTCTTCTCCACCGGACACCTGACCCGTGGCCCAAGGCTCAAGACCCCCTGGCACAGGGCAGGCAGGGACTTTCAACAGCAGGCTCCAAGCCCTGTCTGCACCGGAGCACACCTGCTGCACCTTAGCCCAACCGACGTGTCGTCCCTGGCGCCATGCCTGTCTTGGCCGAAGCCCTCTATTCATTTCTGCTCACCCGTGACCGCCGACTTTGCCTGAGGACACCTTGGGCCAGATGGGATGGCCATCTCGACAAGAAAAGTCAACAGAAGGCCAGGGAAAGTCAGGAAACACACGAAAGGAAAGGCAGAGGGAGGGCGACCGACCGACCGACGGGCAGAGGAAGGGCACACAGGGACTGAGAGACAGACAGAGAGAGGCCCCAAGGAGAGAAAGGGGGAGCGGGCGGGCGGGTGTCTCACACCTGTGATCCCCGCAGGCAGGAGTCCGGGCAGAGGCTGGAGGATCCGCTCACTTTCCGTCCCTACTGGGTCTACACGGTGTGCCGTCGAGATCCAGTCCGGCCAACAGGACCCACTGGGACCTTCAGTCAAAACCAAACCCCAATCCAAAGGACCAGGTGTCTATAAAAACCTCATAGATGGGGAGCAGGAAGAAAAGAAGCAGAGTACGGGCTTGAGGAGGGGACGTGTGTCAGGGTAGTAGGGTCTAGTGACTACGGATCAGGAAATGGTGGAGTAGGAAGAGGAGGTTGGATGAAAGGAAGAGCAAAGGGACAGAGAGCTTGGGCACTAGGAAGAGAGAGAGTTTTGCTACTCCCTCCCGGTCTCTGGTCTGATCTTCTGCCACCTGATTAAAATGTACTCAATCTCTGTGTACTATAAACCATAAGAGATGTTTACAATAACGCTCTTTGTTATCTACATGTGACCTCTTCCATAACGGTGGGTTGCCTTGGCTGAGAAAGGTACTCAAAGGCCCAGGGTGGCAGGACCCAACCTGTTGAGACCCCTTTGATGTCCGACGACCCTTTGACAGGGGTCACCTAAGGCCAACGGAAAACACACATCCATGCCTTCGTATTCATAGCAGTAGCAAAATTACAGTTCCCATTTTGCAAAGAAATATAATCTATGGTTGGTGCTCAACCTGGCATGAGGATCTTGTATAAATGGCCGTAGCATTAGAAATTGCTGAGACCTCCTAGTTTGGTCCATAGATCAACTTGGCATCGATCCACCCAGTCACCTCTCTGTCAATCTGTCCATCCACTCACCCACCCAACCCCTTCGATCTATCACCAGCAGCAAGGGCCTCTGCTGTATTCTTCTTCCCCCCCCCCCTTTCCCCCCTCCCCGCCCCATCCTTGCCCTACTGCCAAGAAAGGTGAGACCAGGTGTTCCCCCCACCCCTGCCTGCCTGAAACAGGCCAGGAGTCGGGAAAATCCTGTGGAGCAATTGTAAGAAAGGACCTGGGTCAGAGGGTAGGTGGGAAGTGGCTCTGTCCTTGGCTGCATAATCATCTGTCTCATTCTGGCCCACCCCTCCCCCCACTCTTGCAATCCTTCCACTGTCCTGAATCTTCCCGGTGATGGAGAGGGCATGAATGTAGACCAAGGGAACCACAGCTGGCCTAGGTCTGAGCCGACTCAACACAACAAAATGTTAGAAACAGAGCATCAAAGCAGAAGGGCCAAGTGCAAAAAATCTAACGTGATGGAGCAGATTTAAGATATTTGGAATTGAAAAACCCAAAAGTTCAAGAAAATAGAGGAAATAATTTCCCTATGAAAACATTTTCCATTTATTATAATGTGTATATATATAGTCTGCATATATAGTTTAGTCAGTTTTGGCTTTTCTTACAATTTTGTTTAGTCTGGGTATTACAGTTCTCTTTTTTGCCACTTCATCCATTTTCCTGGAGTTAAAAACATGTTCTGGGGGCTGGAGAGATGGCTCAGCAGTTAAGAGCACTGACTGCTCTTCCAGAGGTCATGAGTTCAATTCCCAGCAACCACATGGTGGCTTACAACCATCTATAATGTGATCTGATGTGCATTGTATACATGATAAATAAATAAATCTTAAAAAAAACAAAAAACATGTTCTACAAAGTGAGTCTAGCACAGCCAGGGCGGTTACACAGATAAACCCTGTCTCAGACTCCCCCCCTCAAAACAACAACAAAAACACAGTCTACAAAGTCCCTGTTTCCTCCTTTAATTTTTTTATTTACTTCCTAACTTACTTGAATGTTTCACTTAAGAGGAGTGTGTGTGTATGTGTGTGTCTGTGTGTCTGTGTGTGTGTCTGTGTTTTGTTTCTATATCTATTGCTGAGACAATGTCAGTATGTATTTATACATGAGGACAGAGAGTTGGGATTTTTTTTTCCCTCCACCAATTGTATCAGTGGGTTGGAAGTCTGGTTGTTATGCTTATCCACATGTTTTTTAATTGCCAAGCCATGTTCTAGTTCTGACTTCTTTTTAGAATATCACAGTTAATAAGGGGATTTCAGTTGGTGGTAAGAATATCCTATCACTAATTTCAGAAAAATGTTGTCAAAATTTGTTGTTTATATAAATATCGTCTTGTTTTCATTGTTGTTTGTTTTATTTGTTTATTTATTTATTTATTTATTTATAACATGGATGTCTTCTGAAGGAAATCGAAAGAAAATTCATACTTTTTTCCCCCTTGGTAGGCTTCCTGTTTCATCTGTGTGAAGATCTTTAATCTCCATTTTTGTGCCTTGTACTGTAGAGTTGACAAAACCCCCTGTCTTCCCAAGCTTCCCTACTGACTGCCTGTTTCTTTCTCTCATTCTCAGGAAAATGTGTTTCTCAGTCGTCACATGCACAGGCGTCTCTTGATTTAAATTTCACTTTCTAATTTCACCACTTTAAGACTCCAGATTCCTGCAATTGTATATTTTGGGGGCGCAGTGGGCTGCGCGGGGGGCGGGGGGCTGCTGCTATTTTGCATACAGATCACCCAGCATGCTTTGAGCCGGACGTTATCCGAAGGTCCTGGTTTCATTGAATTGTACACAGAATTTTTCTTATAAATTAAATATTTTATCTGTTCTTTTTCTTAAGTATGAGGTTTTTACTTGAAATGTACCAGTATATTTTTAATGCTTTAAAAAAAAAAAAAATCCCGATTCACCATGATTTTAAAAGGTTCAATTTTCTGTACCATATATACCTATCTTCATCTTCACAACGTTTGGTTGGTCCGAGAGTAGTGGTGTTTACAACTAATTGATCACAACCAGTTACAGATTTCTTTGTTCCTTCTCCACTCCCACTGCTTCACTTGACCAGCCTTTTGTTGGAGGAGATTTTAACATAATCTCCTCCTCAGCCTTGGACAACCCAACTCTTTTTTTTTTTTTTTTAAACATCTCAAAGAACATCATTGTCGGTGTAGTTGAGTAATCACTAACATATCACCTACCACGTTCAAAAAGGCCATCCCTTTATTTCATGTGAGATCCTCCTGCCTATGTGTTAAAATGCCCCATTATCCATGCACCTCCCTGTTCCCAGTATCAAAATAGAGGGCAAAACACATCAAGCTGTAGCAGAAAAATCAGTTTTTGCTGGTTGAAAATTCATATGCAGATGAGTTTGCTTTCACTCCACATGGGAAATCATTCAGTGTGTCTTTTGCATAAGTCTATGTTTGAAGCTTGCAAAATGAAAGATGAGGGAGGAAACTTGCAAGACTGCTAACCTAGAAACAATCCTCCTTCTCAGCTGAGAAGTGGGAAAACTGTGATTTCCTTATGTGTTTCTTGGACCCTGGTTTATGGACCTCGACTTCCCTAAGGTTTTCTTTTACAATCTTAAGATTTTGATACTGAGAGAAAATTCCCTTTAGGTTCTGAAATGATTGGCTTTTGTAAATTAGAATTGTTTTAAGCTATTTTGTGTGCAATAATACTAGGATACATACTATGCACCATTTGGGACATAATTATACTAAACACACTATGATTATCTGAACTTCAGATCCAGCTAGTGTTCTTACAGTCTAAATGTAACCCTTTACATTTGTGTGTTAGAATCTTTTTTTTAAATATTTTTATTTAATTTTAATTTATGTGTGTCAGATCTTGGAGTTACAGACAGTTGTGAGCTGCCCTGTGGGTGCTAGGAATTGAACCTGGGTACTTTACAAAGAGCAGGCAATGCTCTTAACCACTGAGCCATCTCTCCAGGCCCCCTGTGTTAGAATCTTAATCACCAGTCCTTGAGGCTTCTATTTCCTTGACCAGCTAATGCCTCCATTAAAAGAGCTTGCAGAAGAAGGGTTTCTCTTTTCCCATTCTAGGACACAGAAACCATCTGCTTTTTGTCTTTCCAGTAGCTGTTCTGTGAAAACTCAGAAATAAAGCATTTATCAAATGCTGGCACTTTGATCTTTTCAGCCTCTAGAACTAGAAATTTATACTCACACTAATTATCCAACCTAGAATATTGTGCTAAAGCAATATAAGACACACAAAGGAAAGTATGCATCCTGTATTTTGTCCATTGACTCTATCTAAGTCAAAATAATAAGATAATAAGAAATAAGATGCCAGGCAACAGATATTAGATTACATGAGGTTTATTAAGTGAGCACAGGGAGAGAAAGAAAGTGAAGAGGGGTACCCCAGAGAGATAGACAGACAGACAGAGACAGAGACGACACAGAGACAGAAACAGAGTAAGACAGAAAAAGGTAAGAGAGTAAGAGATAGAGCCATGAGGAGCATTTGGCCCTTCTTTTTTTTTTTTTTTTTTTTTTTAAAGATTTATTTATTATTATTTATACAGTGTTCTGCCTGCATATACACCTGCAGGTCAGAAGAGGGCATCAGATCACATTTTAGATGGTTGTGAGCCACCATGTGGTTGCTGGGAATTGAACTCAGGACCTCTGGAAGAGGAGTCAGTGCACTTAACCTCTGAGCCATCTCTCCAGCCCTACATTTGGCCTTTCATAATCGTGGGTAGGGCCACTTCCCCATGGCAGGTAGGCAGTGACATCACAGGTAGGCAGGCTGGAGCAGAATTCTAACACCTTGACCCAGGACTGCCAAAGGTACCTTTCTGCCGCTTTAGCCAAACACCAACACCCATAGAATGACATATTTCTAACGTTACTGAAATTCTCAAATCTTTTATTGTTTGTTTTGTTTGCTTGTTTGTTTTTCAAGACAGGGTTTCTCTGTGTAGCCTTGGCTGTCCTGGACTCACTTTGTAGACCAGTCTGGCCTCGAACTCACAGTGATCTGCCTGCCTCCCAGTGAGTGCTAGGATTAAAGGTGTGCGCCAACATGCCTGGCTTCTTTCATTGTTCTTAATGTCTTAGTTGTTGGATTTCAGACCTAGGACAAGCTACTGAGGTGCCTATTTAACATACCAAAGCATATCTGGCTTCCAGGTTTTCCCAGCATCCCTCAGACAGCTGGCATACCCACCCTTTACCCTGAACTTTACAGCTCAGAGCCTGGGATCCCCAGAGGCTCTTTAGTATATAGTTCAGACATTTTGCTCTCTCCCTCCCTTTCCTGTCTTCTCTGCATTTCTCTTCTCTTCTTTCCTCCTCCTCTTCTCCCTCTCCCTCTCTCCCTCTCCTCTCCCTCACCTTCTCTCCCTCTCTCTTTCTCTCACCAACCCCAACTTTCCTGTCTCCCTGACTGCATGGCCACTTCCCTAACCCCCTCCTGTGAGATCAGTGAACCCTCTGAGAGCTGTCTCCAATAAATCTGCCTTTTTATATGCTTTTCATTCCATTTGAATTGGTTTATTTTGTCAGCAAAGAAAATCTATCCGCTGGGCGTGGTGGCGCAGTCCTTTAGTCCCAGGAATCAGGGAGGCAGAGGTAGGCGTTTTGCTGTGAGTTTGAGGCCAGCCTGGTTTACAAAAGGAGTCCAAGACAGCCAGGGCTACACAGAGAAACCCTGTCTTGAAAAACAAAAAAGAAAAGACGAAGGAGGAGGAGGAGGAGGGGGAGGAGACAGTAATCTGGAGGCAGAGGCAGGCGGATCTCAGTGAGTTCTGAGAGAATTTTTAATTAGCATTAAAGCAACCAGAACAGCAGAGCTTTCTAACTCATAAGCCGAAATAGTTGAGATGCAGGTCGGCAGGTACGCTAGCCCAAGGCCCCAGATGATAAATCACAAAGAATGCAGAGCTAGGAGACAAAGGCCTATTGAGTGTTCCAGGGACCGGCTGGCCGTAAAAGATAGGGAGAATACACAAGGACAAATTTCTGAGAGAAACAGGTACTGGACATGGTCGAGTGAGTAATGAGCCAAGACCCCTCATCCGATCTTATGGTGTTTGCTTAATGTTCCAGGTTTGAGTTTAACCAGATGTGTCGTTAGCTCAGATAAACATCTACCCTCGGGTTCCGAGAAAAACAGGAACCAAGGACTGTTCCCGTGTGATTAAGTCTGACCTTACCCCAGATCTGCCTATGCAATTTGCTGATGTTCAAATGTTTGAAACAACCAATTGTGTGTGGTCGCGCCAAAACTTCCCGCTCCCCCCAACCTTTGTCCATATAAACCCTAAGCTCCTGGGGTTCTGGGTCGACCCCTCTGTCTCCTGCTTGAGATACGTGTCGACCCGGAGCTCTGCCAATAAACTGCCTCATGTGTTTACAGCAAGATGGTCGTTTGTGTGTTTTTGGGTGCGTGCCATCCCAAGGCTTGAGTGAGGGTCTCCCTTCGGGGGTCTTTCAATTCGAGGCTGGCCTCTTCTACAAAGAGGGTCCAGACCAACGAAGCTTACACAGAGAAACCCTATCTAAAAAAAAAAAGAAGAAGAAGAACAAAAGAAAACATTCATTACAGATCTACACATAACAACTCTATGACTGACCATGAGTTACCAGTGTGGTTTCTCAGAATTACAGTTTCTCATTTGTGCTACTAATCTCAGTAGGTTGCAAATAATATTAGATTAAACAAGTAACATGAAGATATTCTGTAAAGATTGTTCTGACTTTAGCTGACACACTTATTTTCTCACTACCATTGTCCTTTGTTAATTGTGATTATAGAGCCATCAGCCCACTTCCCTTTTGTTACAGTCTAGGGAATTTTGTTTTCTTAGCCAGTTAAAGAATTAAAAGGCAGCCGGGTGGTGGTGGCCCACACGCCTTTAATCCCAGCACTTGGGAGGCAGAGGCAGGTGGATCGCTGTGAGTTCCGAGGACAGCCTGGTCTACAAAGCAAGTGCAGGACAGCCAAGGCTATACAAGGAAACCCTGTCTCAAAAAACCAAAAAAAAAAAAAAAAGAAGAATTAAAAGGCAGAAAAAAATCTCGACATCCCCCCCCCACCCCACACACACAGGTAACATCAGAGAAATCTAAAAGGTTCTAGACATCAGGAAACAAAAGAAACAATTGAAGAAAACGACTTATTAGCCATGAGGAACTGTAAACACAGAGCATACAGAGAAAAATAAAACAAAACCAAAAACTCTGCAAAGCACAAGGGGGACTTGAAAGAGCTTTTATTGTTTGTTTGTTTTGTTTTTTAAGTCTCTAAAGACTTAATATAGGTTTTATCAGTTTAAAGACAAAGAATGCTTTCTGGTAGAAGACAAAGGCTTTCGAGGCCTTTGTTTTATGATGCCAGGCTTTTGTCTCAAGTCAGAAGAATGAGGGGAAAGCTGGCCATCTTGGAAATTCACCACCTTTATTACCCAGCAGTGGCTCCCTATCTGTCATCTGCTTACCAGGAAGTCTGTCTAACTCATAGTCTCTCACTTTGTCAAGGTGTATGTATCTTTACAAGTATGTGAAAAAGGAAGAAACAATTGGGGAGTCCAACAGGCTCTTGTTTTTTACCTTTCATCATTTTTCTTGTATGTAGTGTGTACATTTTACAAAAGTTCTCCTTCCTCGGTGTGAATGAGGAGGGGACAGAACTCAGGTTGCCAGCCTTGTTTTGTTGGTTGGTTGATTTTTAGACTGGCTCTCCTGCCTAGAGCTTATCTGGTAGCTCAGTTATCTTGAACTAACTACTGGCAACACAGTTGCCTTATCTTTTGGTGTTGTGATTATAGATGAGAGCCATATCTACCTCTGTGCTAGCATACCTGCCTGTAGATTGCTTTGCAACCTCTGACATCATCACAGCCCAGCACCAGGTATGTCAGGGGGCCCCAAGATATAAAAAACAAACCCACCTCTTCTCTCTCTCTCTCTCTCTCTCTCTCTCTCTCTCTCTCTCTCTCTCTCTCTCTCTGCCTGTCTCTCTGTCTCTCCCCTTGGGCCACCCCTTGCACTCTTCCCTCTCTTCCTTCTCCCTTTCTATAATAATCTTATACCGTACATGTTGTGTGGCACATATTTCATATTTAACACATAGCCCTCTGGGATTCTTTTGTTAAGTATACTCCCAGTGTCAGCCATATGCAAACACACAGTCCGAGATGTGACTTTTAGCAGCCTGAGGATGAAAGATGACGAATAGGGAGAGGGGCCATAGCTAGGTAATAAAGGTGGCAAATTTCCAAGATAGCCAGCTTCTTTGCGCAACCTCCTAACTTGAAATAAAGGTCTGGCAGTTTTTGTTTCTCACCCAAAGGCCCCTTTGCTGATGGACTGGCTCACCAAGTTTAAGGCCAGAACAGGACATGCTACACAAACTGTTGCAGACCAATCAACCATCCTGTCCTCAAACTGACTAGAAGGAAGACCCATCAGAGGCTTTATAACCTCCAGGCCTCAAGAAGAGCCTTTGCAGAGGGTCTTTTTCTCTTCTTTCTTCTGCCCTTATATTTTCTCACTCCCCCCCCCACTTTCCCAATCAACACCTTCCTTCAACTGCTGATTCTGTCTGTCTACAGTGCTTGAGGTTTCTCCCCTGCTGCTTGTTCAGCTTCAGATTCTTAATCCCTTAACTGGCAGAGAAAAAGAAGCTGATCAAGGCCCCTAGACTGGACCTTTTCTAGACTCTATCAAGGAGTTCCCTTGATCTTTTAGGGACCGCAACTCAAGTCAAACTGGGGTTTGTGATATCAATGCAGATAAAAAAAAAAAAATTCAGGATAAGCCAATATAAATCACAGCTGAAGGTTTTCTTTAAAAAAAATTTTTTAAACACAGACTTTAAGCATGAGTGTTAGAAAAAGAGACGCTCAGTATGGTGAGTAGGGGCTTCTCAAGGAAGCATCTTATATCTTCTTAGCATGAACTACATAGAAGCCATTTTGGTTTCTCAAGCTGTGCTTAAAAGATTGCTAAGAAACCTTGTATTCCCTCTCTCTCTCTCTCTCTCTCTCTCTCTCTCTCTCTCTCTCTCTCTCTCTCTCTCTCAGTAAGATTATAGGGTGTCCCTAGCAATGACATTATAATCTGTTAAAGATGTAAAGCCATTTAGCATTTAGTACACATTCTTTCCCTGTAGGAGGTTTCTGATAGGATTCCTAGTGGCAAGAATAAGGGCCAAAGCAGCTGCTAGGCTGCTGGACTCCTCCTGCTAGCAAGAGGCTTCAGGAGCAGGCTTGGGTGAGGGGCTCCCTCCATTTTCATGTCTCTGTACTTTTCTGTCTTTCTCTACTCAGCAGAGACAATTGCATGATCTTGTTACACAGGGCCTTGCTTCCAACTCTCTCGAGGTTGTCAAAGACCTCTAGGTGTAACTCAGGTCTGCAAAGTATCTCTGAGGCTTCCCTTGGTAACTCCATAAGGAATTTTGTCTTCTCCTACATTTTTCTGTATTTTCAGACTCTGGGACTTGATTTCCTTCCTCCAAAAGTGCTTTCCTTTCCGAGACATGTATTTTTACAGCTCTATTTTAAACCATGACATGATTATTGACTTTAAATGTCTCTTGATCTCGTTTATGGAATGGTATTTATCAGCCTTTGACCCTACTGACATCAGTTGAAAATTCTTAATGTCTACAGAGCTTTTCATTTCACTTCTTCCTTTTCCTAAATGGTCCAAACATTGTAGAAATTAAGTAAAACAATTTATGTCTAAAAGTGGACAGGAAGCTATTCATTGTTACCTAATCTCCTTCCTTTGCTGCCTTAGAATTTGTAACATCTTAGTCAATCATTGCTATTATATGTCTGTGATTGGTTTCAACAAATTCTTCTTGTTATATCTTTTTGTGTTTTGTTTTGTTTTGTTTTGTTTTGAGGCAGGGTCTCTCTGTGTAGCCTTGGCTGTCCTGGACTTGCTTTGTAGACCAGACTGGCCTTGAACTCACATCGATCCACCTGCCCTCTGCCTCCTGAGTGCTGGGATTAAAGGCGTGCACCACCACATCCGGTTCTTCTTGTTATATCTTTTTTTTTTTTTTTTTTTTTTTTAAGATTTATTTCTTTATTAACAGTGTTTTGCCTGCATGTACATCTGCAGAAAGAGGCACCAAATCTCATCATAGATGGTTGCTGGCAATTTAACTCAGGACCTTAGGAAGAGCAGGCAGTATATCTTATAGGGGAACTATCATATAGTACTTTCCTGTATTCCTCAATAAAACTATTAACACACTGACATTTAACTTCTGCAGTTCTTAATATTTAAAAAAGGTATTTGGGGGAGGAGGTTAGGTTTCAGAAAAGACTAGTCAAGTGCAGTAGTGAGAAGGGGGGAAAGTGTAGAACAGGAGTTCAATCTGTAACTGACTGTGAACAATCAATTGTGATAACTCACTACCTTCGGACCAGCCGAGTGTACGTTCTTCACTCTGAAGTAATTAAAGCCCAAGTATTTCAGCCCTTTACAGTTATGGTAAGTTTTCTTTTGTTTTTTTCTGTGCATACGATCCATATTTATAATATATATTGAGTGTTATATAAGACTCTAGATATATCTGTTTATTTATAAATTTGATAACTGTTGACATCAGGAATCAAAAACTGCTGACTTTTTTGCTGAGCATCTTGGGAAGGAGACATGCAAATTTAGCCTTTCGTCACCAGGGTGTTTAATCCAGGCTTTTGAATAGAGCTCAGCAGCCTCCTTTGCCCGGGTGTAGTGGGTCCGCACCCTCGAGCTTTCTACCTCTAACCCCTTCAGCAGAACGGGGTGTCCTGAAACTCACTATTTTTCCACGTGGTAGTCTGCTCCCAGAATTCAGGACTACGTACTCCTCGTACGACGAGAGCGAGGCTAAATACCCCAGCAGCTTGGATGCCCCTGAGGAGTTAAGAATTAACAGGCTCAAAAGGCAGAAACAAGTCAGAAGCCAAGGCAAATGAAACCAGCTTCTATTGGGGGGTGGGGGTGGAGGGTAGGGAGGGAGGAAGACAGATCTAAAGCTCAAAAAAATTGACAAGGAAAATATAAATGAATTTATAAAACCGATCCAAGCCAAGCATGGTGGCAGTCTCCCATTTGTCCAGTGTTTGGTGAGACTTGTTTCTTCATCACCGTCATCATCATCTTTTTTTCTTTTTTTTTTTAAGATTCACGCAGTAACAGGAAAGGATAGCCTTTTCTTTGCTGGGCTTTTCCTGGCAGTGTGAACAAACCCTGTCATGTCCATCTTCCTCCCTTTTGCATAATCTGTAACAACCTATCCTCACAGACATCTAAATTCTAGGGAGACAGACAGTGACACTTCCTCCTCTGCCCAACACTTGCAAAATTAGTGTGTTAACAGGGCCTGGGGAAAGTTGGAGTCAAAGAAAAAGAGCAAGTGTCTGTACTACAAATCCAATCGTGTGAATCAGCTTCACTGATTGTAGGATCTTCCCCTGTTGCCCCATGAAATCCCAAAGATAGTGCTTCATTTTAAAAAAGGGGGGGATTATTTAAAAATGGGGCAGTCTCAGCTGGATGGTGGTGGCTTGCGGCTTTAATCCCAGCACACGGCATAGAGAGGCAGGTAGATCTCTGAAATCGAGGCCACCCTGGTCTTCAGTTTCAGGATAGCCAGGACTACACAGAGAAACGCTTGGAGGTGTGAGACAGTTTCTACACCATATTCCTAAGTCCAAATTTACTCAACTATCAACCTACCAATATCAGTGTTTTAGTAGAAGGAACAGGCTGTAGAACCCTAGGACCTAGTGACACTGGGGCCATTAGAATGTCAGATCCAAAAGCTGGCCATGGTGGCACATGCCTGTGATCCCAGCACTCAAGGTAGCAGAGGCAGGTGGCCAGCCTGCTCTACAAAGCAAGTCCAGGACAGCCAAGGCTGCTTAGTAAACATGTTGAAGGAATAAAGGTATAAATGTGGTTGAGAAAAAAATTATTTTTCTGTTGCTGTGATAAAATATCATGACCAAAACAGCTTACATCCGGTGTGGTGGCTCACACCTTTAATGCCAGTACTCGGGAAGCAGAGGCAAGCATATCTCTGAGTTCGAGGCCCGCCTGATCTACAAAAGGAGTCCAGGACAAACAGGACTAAAACCAAAAGAAAAAAAAAAAAGGAGGGGGGTTTGTCATGAGCCCTTTGTAAAGGCTCTCTGTCCATAGGCATTGATCTCATGCTCATGCTCTCTGCTCTGGCATGAGAATCACATGAATTGCTGGGCGTGGTGGCACATGCCTTTAATCCCAGCACTCGGGAGGCAGAGGCAGGCGGATCGCTGTGAGTTCGAGGCCAGCCTGGTCTACAAAGTGAGTCCAGGACAGCCAAAGCTAACACAGAGAGACCCTGTCTTGAAAAACAAAACAAAACAAAAAAAAAAACAAACAAAAAAAAAAAGAATCACATGAATTGCTGAGACCATGATTAACCAAGATGATCTGTCAAGTATACACCCAAGGTCTTCAGAGTTTCAGAAACAGTACACTGTGGCCTCTAGGCTGAGAGTTGATTGTTCCAGCACCCAAGGAGGCAGAAGATGGGATAGAGAGATGTGTGAAACACTCACCTAGCATGCTTGAAGTCATGAGTTCAATCCCAAGGCTGCTGTGATATTGACTGCAAACCCTCCTGAGTCTATCACTTGTTTCTATTTCTTGCCTCAGGTTCTTATTTCTGTTCTTTTACCATTCCTTGATCTACGATCTGTTTTGACATTGTCAGAGCAGGCTTTGGAAGGGGTTTATTTTGGTTTATGTTCTAGAGGGCTAAGATTAGTCCATCATGGCTGGTTTCATATATGGTGGATCTTGAAAACATCATGCTAATGAGAGAAACCAACACAAAAGGCCATATGTTGAGTGGAATTATGTGCATTTCTATGAAGAGTCTGGCATAAGCAAATCTGAATAAAGATTGGTGGTAGAAATGGCAATTGCATAGCATTGACAATTTACAGAATACTGTAAATTTACTGACAATTTACTTGCATACTGTCTTGTATGCTTAACACTTCTTTTGGGGCTGGTGAGATGGCTCAGCAGGTAAAAGTGAAAGCCCAAAGGCTTGAGCTTAATCTTCTGAATCCCACAAATGAAGAATGACCACTGAAACATGGTGCTGTAGCCTCCACTGGGTGCTGTGGCACGCATGTATTCACACTCACACATACCACACGTCCACACAAAAGCAGCAAATAAGTAATTTTTAATGCTCAGTTTTAATCACTGGTGAAGTTCATCTCAATTTTTCTTTTTCTTTTTGGTTTTTCGAGACAGGGTTTTCTTTGAAAAATTTTATCACCTAGCTGGGAAGTTTGCTTAATAACTGGTGACAGATTAGGTAGGTCTCTAACAAGTACTTGATTCCAGACCAAGTATGGGCTCCAGTGCCCACCTATGTTCCTTTGATTGATCCACTCCTATCTGCCTTCACACATACCCACCTTTGTTGTTGGGTGTTTGTTTGTTTGAGACGAGGTTTCTCTGTGCAGCTTTGGCTGTCCTGAGCTCAGTTTGTAGACCAGGCTGGCCTCGAACTCACAGCAATCCACCTGCCTCTGCTTCCCAAGCACTGGGATTAAAAGTGTGTGCCACCACGCCTTGCTTGCCTTTTAGCTT
Source organism: Acomys russatus (assembly GCF_903995435.1). Classification (NCBI taxonomy): domain Eukaryota; kingdom Metazoa; phylum Chordata; class Mammalia; order Rodentia; family Muridae; genus Acomys; species Acomys russatus. The sequence goes on along the minus strand of NC_067146.1, from coordinate 74,725,263 downwards.
GGATAGGTGCTACTTCCACCATGTGGGTCCTGGGATCAAACTCAAATTGCCAGGTCTGGCAGCAAGTATCTTTACCTGCTAAGCCGTCTCCCCGAGCCTCCATTTTGAAGAGAGATGACTGTGTACCTGAATGGAATACCACCCAGCACTACCCATGTGGCACAAATTGTTAAGTCTTAGTTCTTGGAGTTGAAAGGGTACCACTTTATAAATTTAGTGAGGTGAATTAGGACTATAGAGGTACATTGAGTATACAGATCTTATCAGGGAAACCAGGCCTGAGAACTCACTGGACAGACCAGACTAAGGGAAGGATAAAACTCCTCTCCCTGGGTCTCGTACAGATGTGAATACTTAGCACTGTGATGCCAACAGCCTCCCCAAACTTGTCATCTGATGACATGACGTGCACCAAGAAGCAACATTCAGTGCTTGAGAGATGGTTCATGGTTAAGAGCACTGGCTGCTCTTCCAGAGGATCTGGGTTCGATTCCCAGCACCCACATGACGGCTTACAACTGTCCCATGGCCTCTTCTAGCTTCTGTTGGTGCCAGGCACACACATAGCACACAAGTGTACATGTAGGCAAAGCACCCATACACATAAGATAAAAATGAGGCTCAGCATCCAGGGTTGATATTGATATGCCTACTCAAACTGGTGTCTCTCCAGTTTCCAGCTCATCTGCTTGGGCCACGCTGTCTATCCACCGACTTGTTTGTCTGGACTGGGACAGGGGTCCTGCCCTTTCACTTCTGCAAGCTTCACTCACAAGTGGATGACTTGAGGCTTTGGAAGCTGCTCCAGTTCATTATCTTCAGAACACACATACATTTGCATTCCTCTCTGTTTCCCACCTTTGGCTGCTTGGGCCTCTTTCAAGCTCCTTGCCTCTGTAGCCCTTTGCAGGCCTTCTTCAACCCACACGTATATACCATATCTATTTACCGTGTGATGTGTAATCAGTGAGCTATCAGTAGCGAAGATTGGAAATAGAGAACCTGTGTTCACCTTGGCCAGAGCTATCAAGCAAAGCAGGGGGTATCTAGCTAACTGTTGTCCTTGAAATCACATACCTTGCAAATTTGTTATAGAAAATATTCTGACACTGTGGAAACATGTTCCTGACATAGCACATAAGGGGGGAAACGCTGCTTAATTTATGCATGTGTGTGTGTGTGTGTTTATATAAACATATTTCATGGTTTTGGTTTGATTCTGAGCAGGATCGTTCCAATTTTAGTTTATGTGCTGCTGAAGCGAGCACTCCGGACAGGACCAAGAACAGCAGAAAAGAACAGTATTCTGGGATGGAAGGAAAAGTGATGGAAAGAGTGTAAGAGAAACTACAGGCCTGGCCACTGGAGTTCCGAAAGTTGTCAAGCTTTTAGAGCCAAGGGTCTTGGATACCCAAGACTGGGAGTTAACACTGGCCACTGTCAAGATAGGAGGAATCCCAACACCAAGCCTGCTCAGAAGCTGCGAGACTAACCATTGCCAAGGTCTAAGAATTCCTGACTGCCTAGCTGCCTGAGAGCTCTAGCAGGGACTGGGTTAGTGGACATGCCACTGGGGACTGCACCAGAGCTCTGACACTGGAGGGCTCCTGCCTGATATCAGATTACAAAGGATACAAAAGGTGCCAAGAAAACACTAATGGTCTTTAAGAAATATGTATCAATAAAATGACTCCAAATGATACTCTGTTACACTCACAGATCAGTGCCTTATCCAGTCACCATCAGAGGCTTTCTCTGGCAGTAGGTGGGAACAGATACAGAGACCCACAGCCAGACATTACAGAGTCTAAGTGGGAAATCTTCTTCAAACCCCTCCCCTCAGAGCCCAGGAAAGCCCATTGGGATGAAGGCCACCAGAACAAGAGCTTCTGAACGAACTAAACAAGACATATGAGCTCAGAGACTGAAGCAGCAAGCACAGGACCTACATGGGTCTACACTACCTCTGCATATATATTGTAGGTATTAGCTTAAGTGTTTCTATGTGATTCCTGAGTGTGAGAACAAATGGGTCTCTTGACTTCTGTGCCTGCTCTAGGGACTCTTCCTCCTGCTAGGTTGCCCCATCCAACCTCAGTATGACAGTTTTTTGCGTTACTTTATCTTATTTTGTTGCAGAATTTTAGCACAGCCACTATATCTGGCATGAATTCCAGAGTGATGGCACCTATGCGGTAACCTTCTGTAGACTGTCATCTGAGGTTTATGGGGTTGCTTTTCCTGAAGGATTCACAGAGCCTTTGCATAATTTAGTCTGGAGACAAGATGGGCAAACCAAGAAGTCTCTCATATGGCTGAGAATTGCTTATTTAGTTTACGTCCATTATTAACTCTTAGAAGCCTAGGTTTTGTTGTTGTTTTGTTTTTGTTTTTAGACAGGGTTTCTCTGTGTAGTTCTGGCTGTCCTGGAACTTATTCAGCAGACCAGGCTGGCCTTGATCTTAAAGATCTGCCTGCCTCTGCCTCCCAAGTGCTGGGATTAAAGGTGTGTGCCACCATGCCCAACTTCCTAGCTGTTACTGAGATTATTAGTATTTTTTTCCATTATTAGCAGCCTACTATAACTTTTCTACCATACCAAGGCTTCTAAGTCCATGCCCAAGATCATTTTATTTTAGCAGTGGGATTGGTTTGAGGAACCAGTAGTGGCCATATTCCATCACTACCTATCATCCTGGTGTGTCAGGTGCTAGAATGGCTATATCCATCCAGCAATGACATACTGCCTCAGCCTGGATAAGGACATAGCTCTGTCAGATTGAAATGCCACCCTGGCCAGCTGTCAGGGGAGAGCCCTCACTTGGTGTCATTAGCAGGAAGAAATAAAAACAAGCACACCAATGCTTACCTATTTTTAACAACAAGAAAATAAAAGGCAAACTCAACACAATTTGGCAAAGATTTTAAACTTTAAATTAAAAAAAAAAAAAAAAAAATTCTCACAAAGATCCAAAACTTATTTGTTTGAAGAAATACTAAAGTAAAAGGTTAAAAGAAAACAAAACAAAAACCCACCAGACCCAAAATGATAAAAATAGATGTATCCTCCATGAAAATCTGGTCTAAACTATCAAGTCATTCATGGTTATTCAGTATTCAGAGCATGAGGTTGCATAACAAAGTATTTTTAAAAAGTCAAGATACTGCCATTTCACTGATGGCTCACTTGCTCAGAGGCCAATGCTTGTCCACTACAGTGTCTGGTTCCTCCACTTTTTGCAGACTGCCAGGCCTTTAAAGCTCTTCCTTGGTTCTGCTCCTCTTTGTGGCATGTTCATCTATAAACTTGCTCAAATGCTCCAGATCTCTGTCTCCGCCCTCAAATTTAATTGGGTTCTTTTTGTCCCCACTGGGGGCAAAATAGATGGTGGGAAAGCCCTCCACCTTGTATCGGTCACTGGTGATGTCATTGGCAGTAGCATCCATCTTGGCGATGACCAAGTCCTTCTGGCCCTTGTATTTCTTGCCCAGGTTGGTGTAGATAGGTTCCAGCTGCTTGCAGTGCCCACACCAGGGTGCATAGAATTCAATGAGGACGTCCTTTTTGGGGTCCATCACGATGGCATCAAAGGTCTTTCCCACCACCACTTTGACTGGTCCCTTGTTGTTCTTGGGGACTGGCTGTGATTTGATGACTGGCTTTAGTTTTCCTGCCAAACACAAAAAGAGGAGGTATCAGTATTTAAAGGCCATGGATCCTGGTATTCAGTGTGAACCAGGCACTGAGGCAACCACAATAAGTAGCTATCAGAAGTTATTAGACCCACTCTCAGGTGGGGCCTGGGCCCCTCTAAAACATTCCAACAACGGAGAATGCTATGATAAATATATCTCCTATTCACCTAGTACCTGCGAAGTCCAATCTAACAGATGCTGACCAAGCAGGAGAGCTTTTGAGAGCACTAGGACTGCAAGCCCAAAAGCCCTGTGGGGGCAACATCAACTCTGTGATGACAAAACTGAGTGCCCCAAATGGATAAGGGCTTTTCCTAAAAATAAAACCAAGGGCCAGGCATGGTGGTACATGCTTGTAATCCCAGCACTTGGAAGGCAGAGGAACGCGGATCTCTGTGAGTTCAAGGATCAGCCAGGTCTACAAAGTGAGTTCAGGTCAGCCAGGACTACAAGAGAAACATTGTGTTGAAAAACAAAAAGAAAAAAAACCAAACCAAACAAAACCCCCCAAAACCACCACCACCACCAAAAACAAAAACAGAAACAGAAAAGCATAACCCAGATCCAACTAACCAATCAAATAAAAAACAAATGAAAAAGGAACACATTAAAAAAAAAAAAAAAAAAGGAACACATAATTATAATATCAGCATTTTGAGAGGCTAAGGCAGAAGAATTACAAGTTTAAGGCCAATGAGATATAGTGACTCTTTGTCTCCAAAAGCAAAAATAAACAAAGAACTGAGCTTCTGTCTCCATCCTAACCCTGAGGCACAGGAGAGGATGAATGTAGAGTCAGACTCCTGAGTACAAGTGGCTGGCAACAGAGAGGCTCCAAGTCACACTCTGAAGTCACAGAGGCTTTAGCTGTACCCAGACTCTGCCTTGTCTGTTCAGGATGCATCTGGAGATACCCCTGGAATCCCTGCCTAACACAAACTATAATTTCTTTTCTTCCTTTTTTTTTTTTTTTTTTTTGAGACAGAGTTTCTCTGTGTGGCCATGGCTGTCTTTGACTGGCTTTGTAGGCTAGGCTGGCCTTGAACTCATAAAGATCTGCCTGTCTCTGCCTCTCCGAGTGCTGGCATTACAGGTGTATGCCACAGCGCGCAGCACAAACTAGTTTCTTAAGGCTAATGTTACTAAAAGAGTCCTCATCTGGCTTTTGCTTTCAAAGTAAGTAATACAAGACTTGGCAAAATGGAAAAACAAAACTAAGCCTCCCAAATATTCCAAAATTACATTTAAGTTGTCTTGGTGCCTCAGAGTTTAGGGGTGGGACACACCTAGTCCTCCAGGTAACTAAGTCAGAGAATGAGTGCAGAGGACTTAGGAGTGGGGAGGGGAGGGGATGGTAAAGGACCTACTGAGCCCTTTTCTGTGGGCTAAGGAGAGATCACTAGGTGTCTTCCTCTATTATTTTCACCCACTCACTCACCCACCCACCGACTCATTCACTTTTGATGCAGAGTCCTTTGCTGGCTTGGAAGCTCTAACAACTGACCTTCCTTTGTCTCCAATGCTGGGGTTATAAGCGTGCACAGACACCCGTACTGCGTGTTCGGGGATTTGAACAGCATTCCTCCTGCTTTTACAACAAGCACCTACTGACCCACATGCACAGCCCCTTGCACATTACAGGGTGCCAGATACTCCTTTGACCCGGGCAGGTTCTGTGTTCTGACCAAAGGGAGACTTTGGACCAACTTACCTTTTTTAAAAGCTGTGACAAACTCCCGGAGAGTGTCTGAATCAAACTCTTCTGGCTCCATGGCAAACTTCTTCCCACTCTCATCGAGGATGGCTGCATTGATGTCTTCTCCACTCTCACTGAGCCCCAGGTCCTTCACCTCTGTGGCATAGTCTTCCTCATCAGCAATTGCAAAGGTATACTCAGGGAAGTCCTTGGCCACTTCTAGGACTTTGTTACGCCAAAACTGAGTAGCTGAAACGGACATAGGCTGTGAATTAAGTGGCTGAGCAGAGTGATTGTCCTGCCCTAGACTGTGAGATTTAAGATTTCTATCACTTATGTTCCCTGAAAGGTACAGGCCCCATATGTACCTCAACTGCACAGAAAAGGACTTCTGGTACAGCCAAGCTGTATGGTCTAAGGGTAGAAACCAATTATGGCCCAGCAGAGCTGTGTACTGGCAATACACACTGTCTGGAGCCAGAAGGTGGTTCAGCACCAGATGTGTGACATCATCTCTATGAAGGTACTAGGCTTAACCCTTTTCTTTTTCTTTTATTTAGCTATTTGTTTATTTATTTATTATTCTGCCTGCATGTATGCTTAGAGGCCAGAAGAGGGTACCAGATCTCATTATAGATGGTTGTGAGCCACCACATGGTTGCTGGGAATTGAACTCAGGACCTTTGGAAGAACAGCCAGTGCTCTTAACCTCTGAGCCATCTGTCCAGGCCAAACTCTTCTTTTTAAGCATCTATTTTCTTTGCTGTTGCTTATTTTGTTTTAATTTTTATTATATTATTTACTGTGTCGGCATGTGTGAGTATGCACATGCAATAAGAGTGTGTGTGGAGGTCAGAGAACAACTTGTAGGAACTGGTTCTCTGTCCACCATGCTGGTCTTGGGGATTGAATTCAGGTCCTCAGGCATCTCATTGAATGTTTTTACCAGCCAGGGCGCCAACTCTCTAGCCCTAGGTTTGACTTTTAACTCCCCTTTTCATAAAACAGTAAGGAAAAGGGTACTATAAGGCTCAGAACTCAGAATCCTATTCTATAAGTAAAATATGTTCACACCACTAACTTTAAAAGCCCTAGAGCAAGATTTCTAAAAGTGGTAGGTAGCCCCCATCCCAGAAAGGCCTTGGTAGGGTCTCTCACCAGCTCTGTAATCAAAGCTGAAATCCACACTGTAGTATACAACCACCAGGGGGCGCTTGGTGTACCGCTTGGCTTCATTAGAAGTCTTCCGATGGCCCACCAGGGGCAAGGCATGTTTCACCACATAGTCCTTAATGGCTGATGCCTCTGTGGAGCCCTGTTTCAAAGAGGGCATACAACAAAACAGGAGCTTTAGCTAATATGCCTTCATAGCTACTGTCAAGTGCAGATGTTTGTTTTGAAGGTTTCAGAACAGGAGGAGGGACAGTGAAGTTGTTTACTCAGCCCCATCCAATCAATCACACCCAACATTAACAGACTCTTCTGACTTGAATTCAAAAGCCCGACGACAAAGAGCTTAAGGGTCTTAAACAGTAACTGCACATGGATTGAACCATGCAGGTCTTTCCATATTCAGTTAACCAAGCTCACAGGAGCTCTGAAGTCCATTTTATAGATGACAAAGTGAGAAAAAAACTCCAGCCCGAAAGGGGCCAGGCCAAGTTTTGCAGTTGGCCACAAGTACTAGAGAGCAATGTAGCCTCAAATTAGAATTTAGAGGCAGACAAAGCTACATGGTTGGTGAGCTGCTCAACCACTGAAACCATCTCATTTCTCTGGGGGCTGTGTTCTGAGGGCCACGAACAGCTGCACTTAACTAGGCTCAACAATGCAGCCTTTTAATGCTGGCCCACAGGCTTCTTCAGGTGAGATGTCTCATTGTTCATCAAGTGAAACAACCGAGTTTACATGGCACCTATGACATGTGTCAGAGTGGCAGTTACTGAGGGGACACAGAACTCATGTCTTGGAGACTGGAGGACTGGAGGTCCCTAGGGCTCATACTTAGGACTTAAGTCAAGCCCTTTACAGATACTACCTCACAACTACCAAGGGGAAATACAGCCATCTCCACTTTATCATTAAAGAAACTTGTACAAACTTATTAACCTGCTTGCCTAAGCCTCTACACTTGTCATACCAGGGTGCTTGTGTAGACAGGGAAGTCAGAGAGCAGAAGGTACATGGGCTGAGGCAACAGTGCAGGGAGAGCAGGGTGCCAAGAGGGTCTGTTCTGATGTCAATGAATATGTTGAATGTGCTACAAAAGCAAGCAAAGATGCTCTGGAAGCTGCACTAGCGCAAAGCCTTTAGGTCCAGGCGGCAAAGGACCACACTAAGTGTTTAATCACATCACCATCACCTCACACAAGGGTCACTCAGGGAGCAAACTATGATGGGCTGCAGACTAGACCACAGGGACCTTAACCTTGTCACCTTCCTGGGGTAAGTGCTGAACTATTGGGAGCAGCAGCCTTTAGTCCCAGCACTGTAGGGCAGTGGCAGGGGGACCTCTCTGAATTTGAGGACAGCTCAATTTACATAGCGAGTTGCAGAAGAGCCAGAGATGCAATGGTAAGACCCTATTTCAAGAAGAAAGAAAAAAAGGTACTGTACCTGTCAGGTGACTCCTGACAAGCCCCTGGGTATGGACTACTGTGGGAGGGACTGTAAGCTTTGTCACAGGTAAAAGCAATCTTGGCGGGCTTTACCCTTGGGCACCCCGTGGATACCCTGTGATAGACTGAGTGGAGCCATCCTGGGCCAGGAATTCAGAAAGAAGACCTGGGGATTCCACTTGGACTTGTCTTTCTAACCGACCCTCATTGGGAGAAGGAGACCACCCTTCACACATGACACAGGCAGGCAGGGAGGAGAGCAGCAACAGGTTCAGACCGGTCTTGAGCACATGTGGACCAACACACAGGCCAGAGACACCTAAGGACCCGTGCCATGGAACAGATACCGGAAGGTTCACTCTTTTTTCCCTTTAGCCTTTTTTCCCTCTTGTGTAAGCTAGTTGGGTTGTATAATAAAGTTTAATTGTTAAAAAACAAAGCCTACAGACTACTATACTTTCCTTATGTCTCCCTCAACACCTGCACTTAAATCTATACTAAAACCTTCAAAATAAACTTCAACTTTGTCTCAAAAATCTCTAGAAACAATTTAAAAAGTCACAATCTGGACCCTTTCCTGGGTGCACACACACAAGAGAGAGAGTTGTGTGTGACCACGAGGGTCCACAGCCCCTAATAGGATCCCTCTTTGGTTACATGGTCTATGACTGAAGAAGAAAGCGAGATCTGAAGGGGCGGTGGCGGCACTCTGAGTCCAGAGAAGAGGGTTCTGAGCCTTGCATGGTAGAAACCAAAGAGTCTGCAGACCATGGGAAGAATGGAAAGGAGGGGTGAGGGCCAATCACAGGGTACTGTGGTCTTTACAGGGATATGTGCTGGAGGAGTAAGAACAGGCCCCGTGGGCTCATTTATTTGAAAGCTTGGTCATCAGGAAGTGGCTTTGTGGCCTTGTTGGAGGAAGTATATCACTGGGGCTTTAGGGTTTCAAAAGCTCAAGCCAAGCCTGGTGTCTCTCTCTTCCTGCTGTAGGACTCTCAGCTTCTCCTCCAGCCCCCTGTCTGTCTGCATACTGCCGTGCTTCGGGCCATGCTGACAAGGGACTAAACCTCTCAAACCATAAGCCAGCCCTGATTAAGTGCTTTCCTTTGTAAGAGCTGCCTTGTGGAGTCTCTTCGCAGCAATAGAACACTGACCAAGACAGGATGTTCATGGCTGGCCCCCTAGTGTTGAGTGCTTTCCTTTCCCCAATTCCTTCTTTCTTCTGGGTCTCATAAAACCAGACTCAAATACCAAGAGCCTTAGCACAATGGGACCAACATCACCAGGGAAAATACAACACAGCTAGCTACCCACTGTCTCTGCTCTCATTCTGTGAGATGAGAAGAAAAGGCTGAGAAAGATGGTTTGAATGTAAGAGAGTGGAATGCTTTGACTGAGTTAGGATTAGGAGGCATGGCCTTGTTGGATGAAATATGTCACTGGGGATGAGCAGAGGTTTCAAAAGCCCAAGCCAGGCCCGCGCCCCGCCCCCCTCCCCTCCGCCTGTGGACCAGGGTGTACCTCTCAGAAACTGCCGGGCCGCTTTGCCGCCTCACACCATACTCCCTGCCGTGGTGATAAAGGACTAAACCTCTGAAACTGTAAGCAAGCTCCCAGTTAGAGGCTTTCCTTTTTAAGAGTTGCCTTAGCCAGGCGTGGTGGCGCATGCCTTTAATCCCAGCACTTGGGACGCAGAGGCAGGTGGATCTCTGTGAGTTCGAGGTCAGCCTGGTCTACAAATGGAGTCCAGGACAGCCAAGGATACAGAGAGAGACCCTGTCTTGAAAAACCAAAAAAAGAAAAGAAAAGAAAAAAAAAAGAGAGCCGCCTTGGTCATGGTGTCTCACAGTGACTAAGACAGGTGTGTCACACCCTATGGGTAGAGCAAACACTACACATTTCAAAGTCCAGATGCTGGTGCGAGTAGAGTAACGAGGAGCTGGCACAACTTGGGATGCTTCCCACCCTAAAGAGCCCTCACTTACCTGAACATCCATCACATGGCTCCTGGGCTCATACTTGGACTGGAACTTCTCAGGCTGCATCAGCACCATCTTCCCCAGGGAGACTTTCAGGAACTTAGCTACGTCAGTGCTGAAAGTGTGGTGAAACTTGTAATCTTCTCTTAGGTTGTTAGCTGACAAATTAGCAGAACACAGTAAACTGATTAAGTAACGGCTTTATGACCATTATCGGCCAAGCAAGGGCCTGAAGAGGATGACTGACGTTCTAACTTCTGAATGGACAACATGCAGAGCTTAAGCACACAAAGGAGTCTGTTTTAGTTTGTTTGTTTGTTTTGGTTTATTGAGACAGGGTTTCTCTGTGTAGCCTTGACTGTCCTGGACTCACTTTGTAGACCAGGTTGGCTTCGAACTCACAGCGATCCGCCTGCCTCTGCCTCCCGAGTGCTGGGATTAAAGGTGTGCACCACCACCGCCCAGCTAAGAGCCTGTTTTTAAAGCTCAGCATTGATGTCATATCTCAGTCTTCCATCTTAGGATTTGTCAGAAATACAAAAAACACACAGAAATTTAGAGCTATTTGTTTGGAGGAAATGTCATCTTCCGTCTATGAAAAGTAGCAAACTGGGACTCAGGACAGTACCTCTCAGACATGCAAGTACCACACATTCCTTCGACCTTACACTGAGGTTTCATACCCAGTGTCGATCACAGAGGTTGAGATTAGGGATTCTACATTTAGCCAAAGCCTTGGCTAGGCTGGACTTTCCCTAGGTAAGTTTCTTCCTGATTAAGTCAAGAGCAGATGACAGCTAACTAACCAATGAAGACCAAAGAAACACCAATTAAACTGAGCTTCTCTTTGAAGTTTTGACAAAACACCAGACTGAGCCGGGCGCAGTGGTGCACACCTTTAATCCCAGAGCCTGAGAGGCAGAGGCAGGCAGATCTCTGTGGGTTTAAGGCTAGCCTGGTCTACATAATGAGTTCCAGGACAGCCAGGGCTACACAGAGAGATACTGTCCCTAAAAAAAATAATCACCAGCCTGAATTGGTGTACATTTCTGTTGCTGTACAACAGAGATCAGCATGAGGCGGCAAGTGATATGCTGAAAGTGAACTTATTATTGAAGTAGACAAAGTTTGTGCTGTGTGAAGGGGGAACTGAGGAAAAGGTAGTAGGGAGGATCCTAAAAACTCACAAACACTGGGCTGAAGGACTCCATCTGTGGCCACAGTTTTAGTAACCAGCAAGAGCTGGGACTTGAATCCAGGCCCAAGTCAGAGCTGTTCTTTATTGCAGAGGGACTCAGGAGAGGACGAAGGCAAACAACTTGAATTAATGTGGTTGTGTGGGATGGGCGAGATGGCGCAGCTAGTCTTATGCATTTAGTATGTAATTAAACAACCCTCCAACTATGACAGCCACAGGCTGTTCTCCCCTCAAGCCATTTCCTACAGAAGCACTTGCTTTTTTTGTGGTGCTACAGTTTGAGTTCTGGACCTCTCGTGTGCTAGACAAATATCCAATCACTATGCTAGTTTTACACAAAACAGCCTATTTCCCAAAAGCCCCAGGAGTGTGGCGGGGCATGTGGTTTTGTCAGTACTTACCGGCTTCCTGATACTGCAAATAGGCTGAGTCACTGTCTCCCTGAAAGACCCCAATGATGACTACATCATCTCCATCCTTCAGGAACTCCTGGACTTGCTTCAGGGTCAGAACCTCCTTTGAGGGAGGCCCAGACTGCTCAATCATGTAGTCAACAATTCCTAGGAGCAGAGCACATGTCTGAGGAAGGTCCTTGCAGCTGAGTGCATCCTCTAGCTCCCAGCTGTATAAAGGACGTTCCCTTTCCACACAGTATGAGGAAGGTAGCAGGCATACCATATTTCTCTCGTGGGCCATTGTAGTCAAAAGGCCTTCCTTTGCGGAAAATTTTCAAAGTGGGGTAGCCAGAGACGCCAAACCTCTTGGCCAGGTCTGTCTGTTCGGTGGCATCAACTTTGGCTAAGGGAATTGGGGGAGATCGCTTGCTGAGCTCTTTGGCAGCCTTCTCATACTCGGGGGCAAGTTTCTTGCAGTGTCCACACCTGCCAAAAGGAAACCAATTCCATCAGGAACTTTTCCCAGCATGAATTCATTTACAAGCTAAATGAGGTGCAGAGACCGATTCTACTGTCCCAAACAACTCAGCTACGTCCACCAAATCTTGTCTTGGCCCCACAGTACATGCTAAAGTTTTAAAAAATTATATATTTAAAAAAACATATACACTTCCCAGCACTTGGGAGGCAGAGGCAGGTGGCTCGATGTGAGTTCGAGGCCAGCCTGGTCTACAAAGTGAGTCTAGGACAGCCAAGGCTACACAGAGAAACCCTGTCTCGAAAAAACAAAAAAACAAAATGAAACAAAAAACCCCCAAAACAAACCATATACACTTATATTATTACACGCTAAAGTTTTTATAACATGAGATTCCCGCCGTGGCATTCATAGGACAGGTGCACAACAAACTGTGGTATAGGTAAAAGAAGGGAAGAGAAAAGAGAGCCAACGTCCTAAGAAGGGACATTGGTTGGGAGCTGGAGGCTATCAACTATATAAATCAGGAATGGCTTCAATGACAAGGTAACAGCTATTGCTTTTTTGTCATTTATCTATCATCAAGGAAACAGGCTAGCTGGATATGCCTAGGGCTGAGAAAGGCAAGAATGTGAACAAAGGCACAGAGAATTTGTGACAAATTCTTAGCCTACAAACCAACCAGAGCAGGAGATGAGCAAGAGCCAGAGGCACTTACAATTAAGATTATTATAATTAACACAGGCTGTCTAAGGGCCAGAGCAGCAGAAGAGCACACACCTAGCTGACTGGCAGCCAGGTTTAACCTGTGGCAGCACACATACCACCAAATAAAATATAAATAAATAGATAAAATAGGCAATCTGTACCATAAGGCCCTGATGACTCCTATCTGCCCATACACCTCAGGTTCTCAGGTCCTCCCAGTTAGCATAAACACTGTCTTGACCAGGTCCTTGGGAAACTCAACTAATTAAAGCGTACATCCTGCAGCATACAAACAAACTATCTGCAAGTAAAGGCTAACTCTCCTCTTAGGTACCATGAGCATATGGGGTGCTCAATGAGCTTACTAGGTTCAGGGTTTACTACACACAGCTCCTGAGTAGTCACTGTGGAGGTTTGAATGAAATGTCCTCTGTCCCCAACTTGAATGCTTGGTCCCTATTTGGTGGTGCTGTCTGGGGAAGCTTAGGACCTGTGACCTTGTTGGAGAAAGCTTGTTACTGGAAGTGGGCTTTCGGAGTTAAAAGGACTCTCACCTACCATTTTCTAGTTTGCTTTCTTTGCTTTATTCTTGTGGGCCCTCAGCCTCCCACCCCTGCTGCCAGGCCTCCACTGTGCCATTATATGGAACCATAAGCCCACACAAACCCCTTCTTCTGCAGTTGTCTTTGTCATGGTTATTTCCTTACAGCAAAGAACAGTAACTAGTAATAGCAACAGTCATAAGCCAGAATGAGTAAGTGACCAGCTAGTACAATGCCATGTCTACCTACCATGTCAGGCCCCTTCTATAGCAAGGTAAGGACTAGCATCTCTCCAGCACTAAAGTAGGGTTATAAAGGTGCCACGGGTTTATCTGCTTCCTGAATACACCAGATTGTTTCCTTCCTTTTCCCCAGTTCATTTTCCTTTTTGTCACCCCTTTGCATTGTCATATAGAATGACTTTTGTTGCAGAATCCAGAAAACCACAAGCTTGGGTTCACACAGACACTGCCTGGGGCCAGGGCACCTAACCTTCAGGCACAACTCTGCTAGGCCATCCGCCACAGCCTCTGCCTGCTGATCCTAGGCCCACGAGCTTCTTTTCCTTGCTGATATTCTGGGACTCATTCATGCAGACGCTTGAGGGCACTCTTTTTTTGGTTTTGCAAGACAAGAATTTCAGGTGTCTTTCCTGGAACTCACTTTGTAGACCAGGTTGGCCTCAAACTCGCAGATCCACTCTATTCTGCCTCCTGAGTCCTGGGATTAAGGGCATGAGCCACCACTCCTCCTCCTCCTCTTCTTCTTTTTGGTTTTTCGAAACAGGGTTTCCCTGTGTAGCCTTGGCTGTCCTGGACTCACTTTGTAGACCAAGCTGGCCTTGAATCCACAGAGATCTGCCTACTTCTGCCTCCCTGAGTGCTGGAACTAAAGGTGTCACACCCCCCCCCATCGCTTTTTTTTTTTTTTAAGATTTATTTATTATTTATACAGCATGTGTGCCTGTATGCCAGGAAGAGGGCACCAGATCTCACTATAGATGGTTGTGAACCACCATGTGGTTGCTGGGAATTGAACTCAGGACCTTTGGAAGAATAGACAGTGCTCTTAACCTCTGAGACATCTCTCCAGGCGCCCCCATCACTCTTTTAATGCCTGATGCTCACATCCATGATTTGTAATTTAGTCTCTATTCTAGTCTACGTATCCATCCTGACAAATGCCTAAGCCTGTGCAAAAATCAAAGCCCCTGGCTGAGGGATGAAGAATTTACCAAGACGGTGCCGCAGACCATTCTCTGGGCACTCCAGGGGCTTCCTGAGTTATATTAATCTCCCTTCAAGTCTTTTCTCAGACAGGTGTGGTAACACATGCCTGAGTTCCAGCAATCAGGAGGTTAAGGCAGGAGGACTGCTCCAAGTTTGTCAGCTAACCTGGGCTACAAAGCAAGGCCATCTTAAAACAAACAAACAAACAAACAACAACAAAAACAACAGGCTTACAAGATGGCTCAGCAGTCAAAAGTACATGTTATGCAAGGCTGACAACTTGAGTTCAATTTTCCAGAAGAACGGAAGGAGAACATTTATTCCACAAGGCTGTTCTTACCTCCACACACTTACTGTGACACGCACACACCTGTTACTCATGACCATCCACACACCCACACAATAACAAAGTTTAGAACAAGAACTTGCTTCCTTCCGTGTGCCCTCTTCCCATTACTTCCCCTATAACCATCTCTCTCCCGGACTGCTGCCCCAGCCTAGCTCTGCATTAGCCTGCGCTGGCTGCGCACTGTAACCCTTCACCACGCTTAGCAGGGCACCGAAAACTTACTATCGCGAACCCGTTTGCCAAACATACCATGGGGCATAGAACTCCACCAAAATGATGTCTGCATTATTCACAACGTCGTCAAAGTTATCTTTAGTCAATGAAAGAGTGACTTCGGGTGGAGGTGTCCAGTCGGGCTGGGAAACTTCTCTGACTTTGGCAACAATTTCTACAAAATAAAACAACAGAATCACATGAGACTGAATGTATGGCCACCCAAGCCAGCTGGTACTTTATCTCACCCTTCGAGCTGGCGGAGAATGGGAAGAAAGTGCCAGGATCCAAAAAGGGAGCAGGAAATGTGTGACTTGCTGAACTGCATAATTAGTCAGAGCCTCCTCAGAATTTCGGACGACGTTTCCAATCTCTGTTGTCATCGGCGACTGCAGCCTTTTCTTGGTGATATGAAGTCTACTTTTGTGAGTGGTTTTCTCTATTCCCAGACCAAACCATTTAACATTCTTTCTAGTATCCCACATTGGGAATGAGGAATTCAACAGCATCCGATGTTAAGTTTTTGAAGAATGAAAGAAGGAGGCTGCAGAGATGGCTTAGCAGTTAAGAGCACCCACATAGCAGCCCACAACCACAACTGTCTGTAACAGATCCAGGGGCTCTGACTTCCTCATACATGCAGGCAAAACACCAATGTACATAAAACAAAAATATATTCATTAAAAAAAAGAAAGAAGGTTTTGCCTTGGCTAAAAACAGGCAACCATGTGCATGCGTGCATGCGTGCATGCATGCATTTTCTTTTACATGTGTATATGTGGGTCTGTGGAGTGGTGTCCCTTAGGCCCTATTCCCCAACAGCTCACATCCTGGAGCTCACCTTCCTGGGTCCTGGAGCCATCATAGTCAACAGCCTGTCCCTTCTTCAGGATCTTGATGGTGGGGTAGCCACTCACATCAAATCTGCTGGCCAACATGGATGCTGAAGTTGCATCAATCTTAGCGACAGCAATGGGAGGATCGTTATCCTTCAAAGTGCTGGCAATTTTCTCATATTCTGGAGCAAATTGCTTGCAATGTCCACACCTGAAAAATTTAAGGAAGAAAAAAAAGAAAGTGATAACAAACCTGCCTAAAAAAAAAAACCAAAAAAAAAAAACACCAAAAAAAAAAAAAAACCAAGCAGTAATAAAATAGAACTAAAGTGCTGGTGCTTACCACGGGGCATAGAACTCCAGTAGCACTGTATCTTTGTCAGCCACAAAGTTATCAAAGTTTGCATCAGTTAAGACCAAAACACCATTTTCTTCCTTAACTTCCAAGTCATCTTCCTCCTCTTCATCATCTTCTTCCTCTTCCTCCTCAATGGCATTTTCTGTATCTGATGCGTCTGATCAGAAAATACCCATGCTGGTTAGGAAACTTGTGACTCTCTCCTTTACAACTTCGGTTTTTTGGTTTTGTTTTTGTTTTGTTTTGTGTTTTTCAAGATAAGGTTTCTCTGTGCAGCCTTAGCTATTCTGGTCTCACTTGTAGACCAGGCTGGCCTCCCTCTGTCTCCCGAGTGCTGGGATTAGAAGCGTGCACTACCACGCCCAGCTTCCTTTACAACTTTGACAGAAAACCAAACTCTCAAAACAAGTCACCCTAGAAATCCCGTTCCACCTCTATTTGCAGGGCTATTTAAGACTCCACATAAGGTGGTCTAATTGCCCCAAGGCATGGATGTAGAACTGGCAAACCATGGACTCAAAGCCTACTGTCTGCTGTTCTCCAGGACCTCAATAAACCTTTCCAGGGGACACTTTTATCTGCTTATTCCCCCCAAATATGCAGATACCCAAGATTCACTCTCTGGTTTGTACATAAATTCTACTCTAAAAGGGCTGTGTTATTTTACCTTATATTCTTTAAAAATAGCCCATAGATCTGATCCTTCTGAAGAGGGCCAAAGGAGGAAGCATGTTTTCTTAGAAAGCCAGCTCTGGGTAACAGTCTGAGTGGAACAGACTTTGAGACAATGACAACTTAAAAGATGCATGGAGCCAATGTGCATCAAGTATATACCGAAAATTACACTTTGTTGGAAGCAATCTTCCCCGCCCCTAGAATGCGAGAGAGAATTACCGTGTTAACTTTTTACTTGTTGGTCTTTCCAAACTACAGATACAAGATAGCATGAAACCGAGGGTCTCATTAACTAGCTTCTCCTCTACTTCTCTCCAGATCTACAGGCAGCAAGCACATCGCTCCTTTCACCCTGAAGCCTGAATCTGTCAAAGGGCCAATTGTTTCTTCAGGAGCTCAGTTAAGAACACTGCTAGTTACTGTTTGAGACTGTTTTGGTGCACTCAGGGCCTGAAACCTGTTCCCAGGATCCTGGGACCCCTGAGACTTGCGGAATGTACTAAGTAATCCAATGCTGGCTCTGTAACTGTAGGCACATGAGGACCTCCGTGTTTCACCTGCATGGTCCGTCGTACCGCTCTTCCACACTCTGAAGCTCTGCGGTTGTGGGGTTAGCTTTCATCACTATTAATGGAACTTACCAACCTGCAAAATAATTCTAAAAAACCCTAACCCCCACCCCATCTCTACTAGTCACATGTGACTCTACTACCATTTCCGGCCTTGCACACTCTTTTTCTGCAACTTAGGTCCTTCATTCTTCCTTTGTTAGAAGTAAGAGCACTAGCTCTAAAATGCCCACTTTCAGAGTAGAAACCAAGCTGGCTCGTGCTTCTCTTGCCCACCGCTTCCTCCTGAGCGCCATCAAAAGAGATTGGGGCAAATCAAGGCTCCCAGGCATACAGGAAAGGTAGAGTAGAGAAGACCTGGTCCCTGGCTGAGTTTGGCATAGACAAGCACAAAGGGTAGCTGTTTACTGCGTGGCTGCATGAACATGTTTTTGGACAACTCCCTCAGGAACAGGGGACAGCTTCCTCAACAAGGTTTTTGTCTCCCTATTCATATCTTTTCAGAATGCTAAGGAATGGGAAGATGGGGAGCACATGCACGCCACAGAAAATACAAAAATCCTGTTCTGTGGTACTGAGAAAATAGTGCCTGACATCCTTCTCTGAAAGAACCAGGACTGACTGAGTCATAACGCACACCTTGCTGATATTAGTCAAAGCCAAGGCTGTTTCCGAAGGGCTGGTGATCTGAGCCTCCTCCCCTACACTCTCATCTGTGACTGACAGTCCACAGCATATGTAATGGTGTTCCTGAATCACAATCCTTTGGGACCCTCAACTTTTTTTTAATTTAATTAATTTATTCACGATTACATCTCAGTTGTCTTCCCCTCACTTGTATCCTCCTGTTTCTCCCTCCCTCCCGCTGGGACCCTCAATATTTAACACTAAGCTCACCAACCTCAATGCTGCTGGTACTTCAAGCGATCTGCCTACTACACCTGACAAGGAAAGCACTTACTGGGCAATGTCAGGACTTCACTTATGTTAGACAAGTGGCCAACCAACCACAGTGACTTTGCTTTTGGCGGGGAGGGCAGGGGGAGTTCAAGACAGCGTTTCTCTGTGTAGCCTTGGCTGTCCTGGACTCGCTTTGTAGACCAGGCTGGCCTTGAACTCACAGTGATCCACCTGCCTCTGCCTCCCAAATGCTGGGATTAAAGGTGTGTGCCACCATGCCTGGCTCCACAGTGACTTTCTAAATGACAAATTGAATACTTCCCACTCCCTAAATGATCTGCTGGATGCAAGGATGTACTGCAGCTTCTCTGCTCTAGTAGAATGCCTAGTAGGTACCTCATCCGTGCATTCAGGAGGCTGGAGAAGTTAGGTTACCCATATTCATCCTGGCTACAGGCTACTTATTCTAGTCCAGAACTAGAAAGAAAGCATTATGGAATTTAGTCCCCTTTTCAACCTAGAAAATATGGCTAGGAGAGGAAGCCCAGTTACAGAAGATTCATGTGTACAGTGAAAATCCCCAGCCTGCTGGTGGTGGTGCACGGCTTTTATCCCAGCACTCAGGAGGCAGAGGCAGGTAGATCTCTGAATCTGAGTCCAATCTAGTCTACGGAGTGAGTTCCAGGACAGCCAGAGCTATACAGAGAAAATCTCTCTCTCTCTCTCTCTCTCTCTCTCTCTCTCTCTCTCTCTCTCTCTCTCTCTCTCTCTCTCACACACACACACACACACACACAAACAGAAAAAAACAAAAAACCTAAAACCATGCACATTTGGTTATCTCAAAATTTAATCTGAGATTTTCTTTCTGAATGATTGCTCTGAGTGTTTATTTCTATTTTTCAAGATTTATTCTTAAAATTATGTGTAAGTATGTGCACATGAGTGCAGGTTCCCAGAGGCTGTCCTGGAGTTACAGGTGGTTGTGAGCTACCTAGTGTTGGTTGTTGGGAATTGAACTCAGTTCCCCGGAGGAAAAGAGCATACTCCTAACGCCTGAGCCATCTCTCCAGCTCTCAGAGTAAATTTAAAAAGGAGCTTTTCTTTTTCCTGAGATAGACTTTCTGTGTAGCCCAAGCTGCCTTGAACCCAAGGGACTTTTTGCCTATGCCAAGCTCAAAGTGAACTCTCATCACTACTTAGCAGAAGAGCTCTCCTGATTAAAGATGCCAGAGGGCTGGAGAGATGGTGGCTAAGAGCACTGGCCTTAGGAAGGCCTAGGGTTCAACTCTCATCAACGACATAGTGTCTCACAACTGTCTTTAACTCCAGTTCCAGGACATCTAGCTCTCAAATGTTCCAGCACCTTCTGAAAGGGTGCAATATTTTTTTGGCATGAAGCAAATGAGCCTCTCATCCACCTTCACATTAATCAGCCCACAGGGTAAGAGCGGCCACTCCAGAAATGTGGAGAATCTAACCCGGTTACTGCCATCCCTGTGTACTACCACTGAACAAACGTGAATCCCTGGCCAGGCCAGCCACTGGCAGCTACTAACTGTAAGGATGCCCCACTTCTTTAACAGGCCATACTCTACCATGCCAAGGAGGAGCTACTATCAGCTGGCCAAATAATCATTAGGCCAACATTAAACAGCAAATAGTGAACAACAAGAAGAGAGTGTTAACCAACGTTGGATCACTGCAGATGATACTTAGTATGGACCAAGCACCAATGAGTGGAACTGCAGTCTCTGCACACGCTGGGTTCACTGGACCTGAGGACCTAGCAAGGGAGGACTGCCCTTGGCCTAGACACCCTAGGGAGTCCTGGGTTCACCCAGAGCAAACTCCTCCCCAAAAAATAGACTACTGGGCTGAGCGTGGTGGTACATGCCTGTAATCTCAGCACTTCAAGCATTGTGAGTTCGAGGCCAGCCTTGTCTACAAAGCCAGTCCCGGGCAGCCAAGGCTACACAGAGAAACCCTGTCTCAAACAAAACAAAACAAAACAAAACAAAACAAAAAACCAAAACCAACCCCCCCCCCAAAGATACCCTACTGGTTAGTCCAAACAGTCTTTGAAATCCACTCACCCAAGCCTCTAAGAATTCACACTACCTGGCATTTTAACCCCAGCACTTGGAGACAGAGGCAGGCAGATCTCGAGTTCAAGGCTAGCCTGGTCTACATAGTAACTGGCAAGCTAGATAACAAGACCCCCCCATCTCAAACAAACACCACCCTAAAGCAAAGACCACTGTCTCACAACCAACCACGTGTTTTATTTTTATTTTTTCTTTTAGCCATATCCTGAAATTATATAGCAAACCACACTGGTTCTGAAACTTTCATGTGCTTCCCTGCCCCCAGTCTATTCTGTTGTGAAAAGTGAAAAATTTGCTTAAAATGCAAAGTCTGCCCTCTTCCTGTTTCAATGTATTTTTACACCTGCGCAAGAAATAAGCACTGGAAGGGCAGTGCTGGCTCATGCCTTTAATCCCAGGACTTGGGAGGCAGAGGCAGGCAGATCTCTGCGAGTTTGAGGCCAGTCTGGTGTACAGCGCGAGCTCCAGGACAGCCAGGCTATACGGAGAAACCCTGTCTCGAAAAACAAATAAATAAACAAAAAAGAAAGAAAGAAAAAAGAACCCAGCCGATTTGGTTACAAGTGTCAGGATAATCCTTATAGACAGGGCAGTTACTCGGCCCTTTCAGCAGTTGTCTTTTCCTTTCTACTCTCTTCTACCTAAGTAAAAAGACTCATGAATCAATGATCCACACGGATATTACTCAACCCAAGAGTATAAAGTTCACATTCCCCCTACACACTAGAATAAACCTAGTAAGCAAAAAGAAAAAGAAAAAGCTAGTGGTTAGAAGGGTCTCCGTAAGAGACCTATTCTCTAGGAACAGCGATTTTAACTAGTACTTCCTACATTTCAAAGTTCTTAGGTTTTCGGGTAGATGATTTCGAAGAAAGGGTGCAGGCGTAACGTCTAGGAGTTACATATAGTGTTCCTAGTAGAGCACACGCATCTTCTGCCTCGACTTTCAAAACCCAGCGCAGAGACTGGCAAACGGGCACCGAATAAAATGCTTGTAGAAGGAATGGTAGCTCCACTTTCCATGTAAGACGAAAACAAAGCCTGTGTTATTTCCAAATTCCACTTTTTGAAGTAGATGCTCAGTATCTGAGACTGCCTCTTCCAGGTCCTACCAGCAGCCCTCCCGTCTCGCTTTGGAAACAACAGGAGTGTACTTCCAGGAAATTTCCCTCGCCAAGGGAGAGGGGCAAATCTCAGCAGTGAGGGTGAAGAGGCCAGTTGCAAACAAATCAGGCACTCGGCACGTCCCTCCATGTCCTAGTCTGGAGGCCCGAGCCCCTTGATTCGGCACGACCCTGAAACTCCAGCAACTTCGCAGCTCCCAGGCCACTGATTCCGCAGGGGTGTGAGCGAAGCACCCTGTCAGACCCCTGCAAGGTTTGCATCCCACGCGGGGCGCTCCCCGTCAGCTCCCGCCCTGCCCGCCCGCTCACCTTCTTGTGCGTCTTCAGCGCTCGCTGCAGCCAGCAGCTGGGGCAGCGCCAAGAGCAGGACCAACAACAGCCAAGCTTTCCGGAACCTCATGGTGGGGTGCGGAGCGAGGCCTGCTCACACTGGCCACGGCGAAGCACTCGCGGAGCTCCCCAGCGACGCCGGGGCGCAGCGAAACCTCCAGGAAGTTCTGCCCGTTGATTGGTTAAGGACAAGGAAGCCGCGGGCCGGCCAATCCCTGGGCGGATCCGGGCGAGAAAGCCGTAGCGCGCCGCCCACGCCGGCACCTCCCCGCTGCCCGAGCCCTCCGCGTCGGCGCGCCCCTCAGCCGGGCGTTTAAAACTCGGAGCCCTAGCGTGAGGTGCCCCCTTCTGATTGGCTGCGCCGCCACCACCAATCACCGGCTGCCACTCGGTTTGCCTGGAGCGCCCAGGCCGGGAAAGAGTGCGGGGAGAACAAAGACGAGCAGCCCTGCCCAGTGAGGCGGGGCTTGGGCACTCCTAGGAGAGGGATTGGTTGGAGGCCCGCTCTCTTTGGCCACGTTTGGCAGGAAGAACACGTGGAAGTAACTCTGAGGCATGGTGGGTGCATGTGTAGGCGCTTCCTTGTAAGTCGGCCCTTGTACTGGAAGACTGAAAGCTAAAGTGGACCCAGCAACTCTATTGGAAAAGGGAGAGATCAGGATCCTGCCTCTCTACCCCATGTTCTTTGGCTTCTTGGTTTTTCTGTTGGGCATATAAAAGTTGGAGTTTCTTTCCTATAAGTTGGGGGAAAGAATATGAAGTAGATTAGTTAATTCAGAGCTCTGCGAATGAACCATCAGATTCTTGTAGAAACGTTGCCTTATGTTATGATTTAATGCAAAAAAAAAAAAAAAAGATAACCAATTCAGTGGTTTAGATCTAGAGATGACAGTGGACTGTTTTGAAGAAGAAACTAGGTTTGCATGTTAGGAAATAAGACTGTGCTGATATTAGGGTTAACACCGATTAACAAGTCTGAAGAGATATAGCAGACAAATGAGACTAAATAAATAAAATTCAGAGAGTTTTCTTAGGTATACAAGAGGAGAAAGTGAGCTATATATATGACCAGTCCCCTGGGTTGTCATGTTAGCACTATTAGGCTTGGTTCCTAGGCCAATTTGAAAGTGTGTTTTCCTTCACTCCTGCAGATTTCTCCCTAGAGAAGCAGCCCGTTGGGAAAGAGTCCTCACCATTTAGAGTGTCTATCCACAGGTGTGTATGAGACAATTCCCACATACATGTCCACAATCAGAAGTCCATATTGTGTTTTGAAAACTAAACGAAGACCAGACAGACACACAGCCTACATGCTCTGAACTCATGAGGTTTATTATCGATCCTGTCTTAGGTTAAATGGCATGAGATGGCTACAGTTTCTTTCTTGTATTTTCTGAAGAACTTGGTTATGGCTCCACTTTTTTTCTTGTTTAAATTCTGATGTGAATACAAGTGATGGGATGGCAATTGAGTTGTAATCTGAATAAATTAATAAAATTTAAAATATATATAAAAATTCTGATGTGATTCTTTTCAGTAGAAAGGGAAATAAATGAAGCCTGAAGGAATGAATTTATTTTCAGAAATATTTTCTTTTATCTCGCTGTGATGTGTGCTTGTAGCTTCAACTACTTTGGAGGCTGAAGCAGATCAATTTAGGTTGGGAATTCAAAGCCAACCTGAGCAAGATAGTAATGCCTTGACTCAAAACAAAACAAAAACAGATACGCATATGCACACGACACCTCCCCCAACACAAAACAAATGTATCTCCATTTTTTAGATTTCTTTTTTGCCGGGTGGTAGTGGCACATGACTTTAATCACAGTAGTTGGGAGGCAGAGGCAGGTAGGTTTCTGTGAGTTGGAGGCCAGCCTGATTTACAGATCTAGTTCCAGGACAACCAGGGATACACAGAGAACCCTTGTCTTTGGGGGGAAAAAAATTTTTTTTCCAGATTTTTTATTTTATATGTAAGAGTATTTTGCCCGCCTGTGTGCATGCCTGGTGTCCTCAGAATTCAGAAGAAGGCATCAGATTTCCCAGAGCTAAAGTGTGAGTGGATGCTATGAACTGAACTTGAGCCATCTCTCTAGCCCCTCGTGCATTTTTGTTTGTTTTGGTTTTTCAAGGCAGGGTTTCTCTGTGTGGCCTTGGCTGTCCTGCAACTTACTCTATAGGCCAGGACTACCTCAAACTCAGAGATCCTCCTGCTTCTGCCCCACACCCCACACCCACACCCCACACCCCCACCCCACAGCCCCACCCCAGGTGTTGGGATTAAAGGCATGAGCCATCAGGCCCAGTTATAGCCCCTCATTTTTATTTTTATTTGTATTGTATTTAATGTGCATGGGTGTTTTGCTTATATGCATGTCTATGTACTACTTACATGCCAGGTGCCTGAGGAAGCCAGAAGAGGTGGTTAGGAGCCATCACATGGGTGCTGCAAAGCAAATTGAGGTCTTCTGGAAGAATAGCTGCGCTATCTCTCTGTGCCTCACTTTTATTTTTTAAGTTATGAGTTATGTGGATATTGGATATATATGTGCACGTGGGTGCAGGTGCCTACAAACGTCAGAGAGGGCAGAGACTCCCTATGGCTGCAGTTATAGGTACTTGTGAACCGTCTAACATGAGCATTAGAAACTGAATTCAGGCCCTTTGTAAAAGCAGTAAGTGGTCTTAACCATTAAGCCATCTCTCTTCAGCCCCAGGTTTTCGTTTTGTTTTCCGTTTTTGTTTTTAAAGAAGGTCGCATTACATAGTCCTGGCTGGTGTTGAACTTGCTATGTAGACCAGCCAGCCTCTACCTTTGGAGGGTTGGGATTAAAGGATGAACCACCAGGCCAGGCCTGCCCTATTCTTTTATTTTTCTTAAAGATTTATTTATTATTTATATAGTATTATATATAATATTTATATATTTATTCTGCCTGCATGCCAGAAGAGGGCACTAGCTCTCGTTATAGATGGTTATGAGCCGCCATGTGGTTGCTGAGAATCGAACTCAAGACCTTTGGAAGAACAGCCTCTGAGCCATCTCTCCAATACCACCCCTCCTGCTTTTTAAAAACTCTACATGTGTAACATAACATCATGGAAGTTAGCTTTCTCTTGACATATCCACTTTGAATTGTGATTACAAGTTGACATGCACTCTGGGACCTACCCTCAGCACTAGCTGCTCAGAAGCTCTCTGAGGCTGCCTACTATGTTCCTTTTTTTTTTTCATACTCCGATTCTATAATCATGTTTTAGAATATAATAATATTTCAGTAGATGCCATTTTATTTGCATTTCCCAATAACTGAGTACTGACTGCCTTTGGTGTTATAGGGCAAGGTTCACATTTAGATTTGCCCAGCTACTTGTTGTAACACAGGGTTGGCAAACCTGATTGTTTTTGCAGAGGATTGCTCTTGGTAAGCTATTTCCAAGTGTTGGCTCAGTCATTTCCTTTTTATGCCAAGGGTACTTAGTGGTCACTAATATTTTAAATCTCATTGGCTGGATTAACCCTTAAGTATTATTTTGTTTTTAATAATGCTGGAGACCAATCCAGGTATGTGTGCTACCACAGAGCCAAATCCCAACCTCTTAAGATTATACTTACCGGGCATGGTGGCAGACGCCTTTAATCCCAGCACTTGGAAGGCAGAGGCAGGCGAATTGCTCTGAGTTTGAGGCCAGCCTGGTCTACAAAGGGACTCTAGGACAGACAAGGCTACACAGAGAGACCCTGTCTCGAAAAACCAAAAAGAAAAAAAAAAAAAGATTATACTCCTTAAATTTCATTGTTATGAAATGCCAGGGTATTCTATGTATTTGATATTGTCACTAAAAAGACAAGCAGTTCTCATTTGGAAGCTGCTCACCTGCACTCCCATATACTCAGGTAATCAATTTTATTCCTTCTCAAGTCTCTGATGGGGTTGAAGACCAGATAGTTTATTTTTACAATTAAGCTTAGTTATTTAGGGGTTAAGATGTTTTTAGGTCTAGATAGATGTTTTTAAGTTGATAATGATGAGATATGATAGATACTGATTTTTGACACACCAAGATTGCAAAGATGTTTTCTTCAAGGCTGCCAAATAAAAATAGTCAAAACACTAAGAATGTAACACTTATATAATTCCTGATTTTGTCATGATTCTTCTTGTTGTGATAGTTAATTGTATAAATGTGTAATAATATAAATGTATATGTAAACATAAAAATATGTAATTAAAAAACAATGGAAAAAAAGACAAGCACTACTTAGATTTGTAGAATTCTTTAATGCTTCTACCTCCCTTCCAACACACCTACCCTAGATAGGCGAAAAAGAGGTTAAAGGGGACAGGAGAAGTAGATGTTTTTAGACTCAGTTCCTTGGAGCGATTCCACTCTTTGTCATCAGGATTCCAGCAGACCCATTAAACAGCAAACCAGAAATTCAGCAAAAGTGACTGCAACTGCAGCAGCTGGAACCCAGAACCTCAAAGCGTTCTCTGGAGTGTTTCTCTCTGAGATCACCTCGAAATGATGAACAGCTAAATTATGTGAAGGGATACAAAAGCCAAAAACCAAGCCTCTGGTTTGGGGCTCATATATATCTCCTCTCAGAGCCCGTACCAGGATGTTTATCAGCTGGCAAGACCACGCCCCCACATGAGGCAGTTCCTCTTCTAGCAGACAAACATCGAGAACCCTCTCACAAGTTCCCAGCAGACAAACACCGCATGCCGTCACACACGTGGGGTCAAAACAAAAACCATGTTTACATTAAGCTTATAAATGGGCCTGGAGAAACGGATCCTGGGAGGCGCGCAGGGTGCTAGGAATGGCTTATCTGCATGAAGAGGAATTCCAGGTATTTGCTGGACACGACCTTATAAGGAGAGAGGAAATTTAACCTGTAACCTGGCCCCATCTCAAGGGTGACAGAGGTGGGGCCATCAGCCTACATGCGCCAGGACATGCAAGCCCAGAACAGGGAGGAAACAGTCCTACTTCTGCTGGTCTCAAGGGGGTTTAAGACACATCTTGACTTCACTCTTGCTCCAAACCAGCTCCCCTGGTTGCATGGCTCCCCAGCCCCACAGCTCACCAGTCAAGAATACTCACCGCTTTTGTAGAGGGCCTGGATTTGAATCCTAGGACCACATGACAGCTCACAACAGTCCATAACGCCAGATTCAGAGCATACAACACACACTCTTCTGGCCTTTGTGGGCACCAGGAATGTACACGGTACACAGACATACACAAAGGTAAAACACCCATACTCATAAAATAATTTTAAAAAACAAGACAAATGATAACAATAACAACAAAAACCTGTCTTGATAAAGAGTGAGGCAAAGAATTACATTCAAGGCTAAGATCAAAAACTCAAATGACAGTACATGCTGGCGAGGATGTGGAGAAAGGGGAACACTCCTTCATTGCTGGTGGGGGTGCAAACTTGTACCACCACTTTGAAAATCAATCTGGCTCTTTCTCAGAAAACTGGGATTAGTTCTACCTCAAGACCCAGCTATTCCACTCCTTGGAATATACCCAAAAGATGCTCCACCACACAACAAGGACATATGCTCAACCATATTCATAGCAGCCTTATTCATAATAGTCAGAACCTAGAAACAACCTAGATGTCCCTCAGTCGAAGAATGGATAAAGAAACTGTGGTACATTTACACTGTGGAATACTACTCAGCTACTAAAAACAAGGAAATCCTGAAATTTACAGGCAAATGGATGGAACCAGAGATGATCATTCTGAGTGACTTAACTCAGACCCAGAAATATACACATGGCATATACTCACTTATAATTGGACACTAGCCCAACAGAAATGTCCCCTGAAAGTCTTCACTTAGCCAGACATTGGGATAGATGCTGGGACTTCCTACTGGGACGCTAGGGATAATGGGGAAATAGAAGTATCCAGAGGGTCCTAGAAACCTACAAGAAGACCATCAAGGCTGGTGGATCTGGACCCAGGGGCTTCAGCTCAAACTACTGTACCAACCAAGGACAATACATGCAGTAAACATTGAACCCATATCCAGATCTAGCCAAATGGACACCACATTCTCCACAATTGTGTAGAGAGCAGGGACTGACTTGGACATGAACTCTGGTGCCCCCTATTTGACCACTTCCCCTTGTTAGGGAGACCTGGTGACACTCAGAGGAAGAATAAGCAGGCTACCAGGAAGAGACCTGATAGGCTGTGATCATATGGTGGGGGGCGAGGTCCCCTTCTGTCACAGACCTAGGGGAGAGGAATAGGATGAAAGAGGGAGGGAGGGGGAACAGGAAGATACAAATAAGGGGATAACAATTGAGATGTAATCTGAATAACTACTTAAATAAAAAAAAAAAAAAAGAATTACATTCAAGGTCATAGAAGTTTCCATTTTGTACCCAAAACATCTCTTTGTCTCCCAATCACAGTCTATTAACCACTGATGTCAAGATTTCTTATCTCAAGGTTTTTCTTTCATCAACCTTTTGGTTTTTACACTGAACGGTTGGCTTTGTCCATTGTTTTTCCCCTTGTGCTGTTTAGAAAAACAACCTCCTTTCCTCTCCCTTCTGTAATTAACTGCTTAGGTAGTGGGGTTAGGTTTGCTTTGAGGTATTTCCTACCTGCAGAACATGACATGGAGTTTTAGATTTCCATTAGCTGCAGTGCAAGAATCCCTGCCCTGGAATGAGACCTACAGGAAGTCCCTGTGAGTTGTTCGTGGTGGCCCACACCTTTAATCCCAGCCCTTGGGGGGACAGAGGCAGGTGGATCTCTGTTATCTGAGGCCAACCTGGTCTACACAGTGAATTCCAGGCCAGCCAGGACTATGTTGGGTAGGTGGGAGCAGGGAACCTCAACACGGTTACCAACTGGGCCTGAGGCTGCGGGGAGACCTTATGGTGGCTCTTCTGTCCTTCCCTGTATCATTAGAGTTTAAAATGATAAAATTTAAAAAGTCCTTTCTGATCTCTATAGTTCTGTAACATCTGAGAATGTAGATAACCCACATGGTGTGATACCTCGGCTTTATGCTCTGTGGATTCTTTATTCAATTGCTTAAATATTCATTCATTCTTGGGAACCTCACTTACGCTCCAAGTAACATCTCCACTCTGGAGCTCCCAAATCCCTGCGGGCTGATTCAGCCCCTGATGTGGATCCAAACCTCTCAACACCTTTGGTGTTTTTGTTTCTTCAACTCAGATTATCAGCATTTTGAGAAACTTCAACATTCACATGACATTCAGAGAATTCATCTTGTTGGTTTCAAAATAAATGAATCAAAAGCAATCCCAAACACCTATCATGACAGAAATGAAATTCACTGGATTTAACCATTTAGAATCATACTCTAAAAAGAACAAAAGAGCAGAATTGATATTAAATAGACTTTTCCCTTTTTAGCTTTGTAAAAAAGATTTCATTTATTTATTATATATACAATGTTCTGCCTGCATGCCAGAAGAGGACACCAGATCTCATTAAAGATGGTTACCACCCCAAGTGCTCTTAACCTCTGAGCCATTTCTCCACATCCCCACCCCACCCTCCCTTTTTTAAGCTTTGACAGTGGTACTGGAGGGATTTCCTTCTGCTTTAAGATGGGACTTTTGAACTCACTGCATTTGGGAGAAATGCTCCTAATGTGGTAGAAAGAACAACAAATAACCTCTTTTTATTTTTACCAAGGGAGAGCAAATATTTGGTGGTATTCCAAAAGAGAAAATTCTTCATAGTTTCCCATTTTAAATTATTATTATTGTCGTTGTTCTTGTTTTATGAAAGCAGAGCCTCTGTTCCTAAAACCCACTTTGCAGTGGGTTTAGCCACCATTCTTCAGGCTGGCTTTGTTCATAGCCTTGATGTCCCATCAGGCTGGCTTTGCTCATAGCCTTGATGTTCCACCTGCCTCAACTCCAGTCAGCCTCTATCATTGCAAACAGTTGGCTAAGCCTCTTCTTAATGTCAGGCTCACGGGGGACCTGACAGGATTTTGCGTGTACTCTGATGTGCTCAGCCAGTTTAGACTTATAAATGAAGCCCTTCCCACAGTCGCCACAGGCAAAGGGCCTCTCAGGCCTGTGGATGCGCTGGTGCCTGAGCATGTGACCCCTTTCCCGGAAGTTTTTGTCACATTCAGGGCAGTGGAAAGGTCTCTCGCCTGTGTGCAGGCCCTGGTGGCTGAGCAGCTGGGCCTTCAGTCGGAAACTCTTGTCACACTTGGGACACCGAAAAGGCTTCTCTCCCGTGTGTGTCCTCATGTGTTCCACGAGTTTTGACTGTTTGGCAAAGCCCTTTCCACACTGGCAGGAGAATGGCATTTGCCCACTGTGCAGCAGCTGGTGGGCCTTCATGTCAGCCTTCACACGGTAGCTCTTGCCACACTCCAGGCATTGGAAGGGTCTCTCTCCGGTGTGTAAAGCGCTGATGGCTAAGCAGCTGCCCCTTGAGGCGAAAGCTCCTGTCACACTCAGGACACTGGAAGGGTCTCTCCCCACTGTGGACACGAAAGTGCTCCGTGAGCTTAGACTGTCTAGTAAAACCCTTGCCACACTCCCCGCAAGAGAATGGCCTCTCTTTGCTGTGGGTGCGCTGGTGGGCTTTCAGGACGCCCTTTAGACGGAAGCTCTTGAGGCACTCAGGGCATTGGAAGGGCTTCTCACCGCTGTGCACTCTCAGATGCTCGCGGAGCTTGCACTGATGGGTGAAGGCTCGGCCACACTCGCTGCAGGAGAATGGCCTTGTTCCCCCATGTCCCAGTTGGTGGGCTCTCAACCCACCCTTTGGACGGAAGCATAACTCGCACACTGTGCACTCAATGGGCTCTTCCTCCGGGTGAAGCCGCCGCTGGTGCCTCAGCAGCTGTCCCTTTTGACTGACGTTCCTCCCACACCATTGGGCACACCAGAAAGTTTTCTCTCCGCTGAGGATCTGGTTGTGTTCTGCGAGTTTGCAATGTCTGGTGATGCTCTGAGCACACTTTCTACAGGAGAACGGCCTTTCCCCGCTCTGCACACATCGGTGGGCATTCTGCAGGCCTCTTGGGCAGAGGTGCTTGTTACTTTCTGGACACTGAAAGGATTTTTCTCCTGTGTGTGCCCAGCAGAGGCTGGCCTGCTTAGACTGTGAGAGGAAGCAGTTGCCACATTCTGCGCATGAGCAGGGTCTGTCCTCACCTAGGATGCCGCCACACTGCAGGGCTTTCATTCCGCGGTCCCTGTGGCAGCATCCCTCACCTTCCAGACTTGGACCTGGCTTTTGTCTTGAGGGCATAATGGTGTCGTCTGTCCAGGGGGCTGGCCTCTCTTGGCTCTGTTGGTACTGGAGAACGTTACTATCCATCGGGGAGCTCTTGTCACATGTTGGGTGCTGGCAAGAATTGTGCTTGAGGTAGTGGCTGAAAAGGGGCTGTTCAGGATAGAAGCACATTTTGCATTTAGGGCACTGTGTTGGCCTCTTTCTTGTATGGGCATCTAGATGTCTCACCAAATACTGCTTCAGGCAGAAGCTCTCCCCACATTCAGGACACGAGAGGTCCCACTGCTGTTGCACGTCAGCCTGTCTGCTGAGCTTCTTCCAGACTCTCCACGATGGGCTCTTAGAGTGGCCCTTTTGGTGTTTCGCCAAGTGATTCTTCTCCCAAGAGTTTTCCCCACAGACAAGACAGGAGTGTTGAATGCTCTGCCAAGAGGGAACTTTCTGCAAGCCAGGGAGATCCAGCACTCTATGACTTGACAGTCCTCCTCCTGGAGCAGCCACAGTGGAGCTGTGCAGGACGGCAACAAGAGCCCCTGGGCTCCGTGTTTGAGCATTTACAGGACTAATGCCTTGGTCATGCCCATGGCAATCATCTTCCCTTTCTCCTAAAACAAGTCCACAGGAATGCGGACTCTCAAGAGAATTTAACCAGAAATGGTATGTGGTTTCTCTTGATGTCACAGCTTGCTGGCTACCTGCAAATGAAAAAAAAAAAATCAGTACATCTTTTGTCTATGGCATGACTGAAAATCATCACCAGTAAAGTGATCCATAAAGCAGTCAACCTGTGGTGGTCTGAGCACCCTGCTGCCACTAAACTAAAAAAAACAATAAAACAAAAAACAAACAAACACACACACACACACACACACACACACACACACACACACACATGATATGTGGTTCTACTTTATGACCGGAATGAGTTCAGTAACCATTTGCACAAAGTAAACTGGAGATCTGTTATGAAGAAGTGAAAAGCTGAATATGCAAGTCTCAAAGGCTGGGCATAAGGCCTAGAGACTGACTCCATAGGTATGACTCCCATTTGCCCAAGTGCAAACCTTGCCAAGCTAATTGCTTCTGGCTTGGGGCTCTTTATCCTGTAAAAAAAACAAAACAAAACAAAAAACAAAAAACAAAAAAACAGGGGAATAGGGCAGAAGGCAGAAGAGACAGGTGGGTTAAGAGTACTGACTGGTCTTGTAGAAGACCCAGATTTTGTTTTTCTTTTTGTTTTTTGTTTTGTTTTGTTTTTCTTTTCTTTTTTAATCCTAGGATGTTTATTACAAAGGTAACCCTGATTCTTGAGATGGGTTTATCGGTAGGATTTCTGGTACCGAGCACGGGCCCCAGGACCTCCAAACTTTTTGGACTCGCAGCGACGGGGGTCAGCTACAAGCAGGGTCCGGTCATACTGGATGAGGATGTCTTTGATCTCCTTCTTAGAGGCTTCGTCCACATATTTCTGGTAATAAGCCACCAGGGCTTTGGAGATGGACTGCCGGATAGCATAAATTTGGGCCACGTGACCACCACCCTTCACACGGACACGGATGTCCACACCAGCAAACCGCTCCTTGCCCAAAAGCAGAACGGGCTCCAGTAGCTTGTACTGCAGCGTGCGCGGCTCGATCATCTCCAGGGGACGCCCGTTCACCTTGATGAGCCCATTCCCCCGTTTGCAGTGCGCCACGGCGGTGGCTGTCTTCTTGCGTCCGAAGACCCTGCACGGACTGCAGCGGACCCTTGGACCGCATAGCTGCGAGGAACGAACACGAGGTCCTCACCGCGCGGCGCCATCACCGGAAAAGGGAAGAGCGCGGCCGCCGGGCTTGTTTTGTTTTTGAAGACAGGGTTTCTTCTTCGTGTAGCCTGGGCTGTCCTGGACTCGCTTTGTAGACCAGATTGGCCTCAAATGCACAGGGATTTTCCTGCCTCTGCTTCCCGAGTGCTGGGATTAAAGGTGTGTGCTACCACACCCAGCTCCAGGTTCTGTTTTTAATTCAACTCCATCTTCTGACCTCTCTGGGCACTGCATGCACACAGAGCACATAAACTCACACAGGCATACACACCATACACATAAGTAATAGGATAAATTATTAGTGAGGTGTTTTTTTTTTTCGAAACAGGGTTTCTTTATGTAGCCCAGGCTGGATTCATATTTAGAGAGATCTGCCTGTATCTGCCTCCCCAAATGCTGAAATTAAAGGCATGCACCAGGATGGCTAGCCTAATAAAATAAATAAATAAATAAATAAATGAGAAAACGGAAGTGCATAAAGAGGGTTGTAAATGAGTTAATGTGGTACCTACCTCACTGCAGAGGCAGAGCTGCTGAACAGCATGACAGCTGCACAGATAGCGAACATTCCATTTTATGAGGACATTCTTCTTGGAGTCACAATATTATGATGGCAATAAGATCCTAACAAAGCCCTAAGAAACACCCACAGATACACTATCTGTGTGCTTCTGTCCTTGTCTGTGATGGTTACCCTTTATTGTCAGTCTGACCGGGTTTAGACTCACCACTGAAACACATCTCTGGATGTATCTATGTTGGTGATTTCAGAGAGATTTAACGAAGGAATGATCACCCTTAATGTGGGTGCTACGATTTCATGAATGAGAAGTGGGGGGCGGGGGAGGGAGGGATGAAAGGAGGGAGAACTGAGCGCAAGCATTGATCCATCTCTGTCTCCTGACTGTAGGCATAATGTGAACAGCCACCTAACATTCCTTCCTCCATGGTCTTCCCCACAGGATGGCTTGTATCCATGCAAACCATGATCAAAATAAACCCTTCATTTTTCTAAGTTGCTTCTTGTTGGGGATTTGGTCACAACAATGGGAAAAATAACTAATACAGAAAACTGGAGCTGAGATTGGGGTCACGGCTGTGATAAACCTGACCACGTGGTTCTTAGCCCCTTGAAACCGGTTTGTGGAAAGAATGTATGTACGGAGTTTCAGACAAGAGAGGCCATAAGATGATATAGGCAGACCCTAATATGCCGTTCTGCTGGGAGTTTGGCAGACTAGAATGCAAAAGAAGCAGTTTTAAGTGTGGTCTAGACAGCCCAGGCTACCTCCCAAGTTGGCAGTAGAACTTGGCAGTGTTGTTCATGCGGGACTGGTTTTGCAAGCACGAATGATGGGACAGTAAAGGGGGTAATGAAGGCTCGCGCCGCAGGTCTAGAAAGCTGCTGAGGTCAGGCAATGTGTGGCAGGGCCAGATTCCCTGCAGGGCCCAAGTGCTTCCTTCTATCGTAAGCCCCAGATGATAGATATGGAGCTGAGGGTTTAGTGTTTGCCCTGCTGTATATGGGTCTTGCTTTGGTCCTCTATTTTCTTGCTATACCCCCATTCCTTCTTTTTGGAATAGGGATGATTATATTGTGCCATGTGTATTGGTAGTATGTAAATAACTTTTGTTACTATAGGGCCTCACAGCTGAAAGACTGCCATGGTCACAAAGATAGGGAAAGCCAATCTCAGCTTTGTTCTTTCCCTTTCACTGCTAAGAACAGCTTCCATTAATAACTACTTCAGCACTGTGTTTATCATTCCTTCCAAATACTATATTGTAGGTTCTTGTAATTGCGTCATTTTATACACCAAGAGTTTAGATACTATTAACCTGCCCAAAGTCACTGCGGCAGCTTGAATAAGAATGGCCCCGTATGGGGATGGAGAGATGGCTCAGAGGTTAAGAGCACTGACTGCTCTTCCAAAGGTCATGAGTTCAATTCCCAGCAACCACATGGTGGCTCACAACCATCTATAATGAGATCTGGCTTTCAGGCAGGATACTGTATACATAATAAATAAGAAAATCTTAAAAAAAAAGAATGGCCCCGTAGCTGGGCAGTGATGCTCATGTCTTTAATCCCAGCACTCAGGAGACAGAGGCAGGTGGATCTTTGTGAATTCGAGGCCAGCCTTGTCTACAGAGTGAGTTCCACAGCCAAGGCTACACGGAGAAACCCTGTCTCTAAAAACAAAACAAAACAAAAACAAACAAACAAACAAAAAGAATGGTCCTATAGACTCATATGAATACTTGGTCCCCAGTCAGTAGAATTGTTTGGCAAGGATTAGGAGGTGTGGCCTTACTGAAGGAGTTGTGTCATGGCACGTGGGCTTTGACATCTCAATGGTCCATTGCCTTTCTCAGTTGGCTCTCTCTGTCTCTGCTTGTAGACTGAGATGTGAGTTCTCAGTTGTTACTCTAGCGCCATGCTTGTCTGCATGCCACCATGTTCCTTGCCATAATGCTCACGGACTCTAAACACCTCAACCCTGAGCTCCAAATTAATTGCCTTCTCTTATAAGTTGTCTTGGTCATGGTGTTTTTCTCACAACAACAGAAAAGTGACTATGACCATCTCCTAGAAAAGGAGCGACCAGACTCGGGCTTCAGAGTTCACATGCCTAACGCGCTATGCTTCACCACCTGTCTCTAAAATATATGCAACAAAAATCAAGCCTCAGGTCAGCCAAATAGGAAGAAAGGACCAGAGGAAGAAAACAAGAAATCTGAATGTGATATATCTAGGTAAAGACCATGGTTTCTTTTTCCTTTATTCTCTCTGTCTGTCTCTGTCTCTGTCTCTCTCTTTCCCTCCCTCTTTTTTGAGACAATGTCTCATGTAGTTTAGACCGGATTTGAACTCACTACTCTTGCATCCTGTCCCAAGTGCAGAGATTACGGGTGTGTACCACAACATCCATTATAGGACACTCGGTTCTTAATACTCACTCTCAAGTAACTGTTCCTCAAAAACTAGACGGAAGTGCACATCACCTATAGAGGAGCGAACCCCTTCCTCCAGTCTCTGTTTTTCGCCCCAGCTGCCGAAGAGCTCTCTCCCAAGTTCGATCCAGGATATTAGTTCTGGTTTGGGAAGTCCGCTATCTGTACAGAAAAGTCACACAGGGTAGTTTGGCTTGAGTGTTACAAAGCGCACCATTTTTACATTTCTCAGAATCTACTTCTGGAACAGTGTATGAGATGGTGGCAAATAGACTCTAGGTTTTCATGAAGAAAGACACACTGTGACACACTACAGCCTCCACAATGAGATTTTTTTTTTCTTTCTCTCTCTTTTTTGGGGGTGGAGGTTGCAAGGGTGGAGGTCAGGTATGATGGGATAGAGAGATGAGTGGGACTGGGGTGCGTGATGTGAAATTCACAAAGCACCAATAAAAAGTAAACAAAGAAGTAGCAACAACAAAGAATATCTTAGCTATTGATATCCATTGAAGTGAGCGGCTATGTATCTGTGTCATCAGCTTTATCACATGTCCCCAGATTTTTTTTTTCCCCCCAAAGCGGCTGTGGAGGCTTACCACTCAGTTCTTTTGTTTGTTGGTCATGCTTGTGCATATTAGGGGAGGGCCAGGCTGACAATGTAGATTATATTTCTTTCTCTAGCAGATCAATTGCTTTAACTGGTTCTTGTGTAAAATAAAAACAGTGGCATGGGTTTTAGGAACAATCATAGTTAGAAGCTGGAAAACTTAACAGTGAGGAATGAATGTAAGTTTCACAAACTTTATAATATGAAAGTAGATATGCTGTCATGAGTAAGCAGGAGACACAGAAGACAATGTAGCACAAGGAATTACCGTATCTTTAAATACTGAAGGAGTTACATGATATAAAGCTAGTAGAACATGTATATTTTATTATTATCTCTTAGAAGCCTGTTCTTCTTCCCATGAGAGAGAGAGAGAGAGAGAGAGAGAGAGAGAGAAAGGACATGGATCCAGATGGGAGGGGAGGTAGGGAGGAGCTGGGAGGAGTGGAGGGAGGGAAAACCGTAATCAGGATATATGTGAAAAAAGAAACTGTCTTAAGTAAAAGGAAAAGCAAAAAGGAAACATTTAATAATACATTCAATTTGATCTCTCCGAATCCTTTTAAAATTAATCTAGGGGCTAGAGAGCTGGAGAGAGGTTAAGAGCACTTACTGTTCTTTTAGAGGATCAAGGTTCAGGTCTTAGCACACACATGGCAACCCACAACTACCTGTCATTCTAGTTCTAGAGGGATCTAACACTCTCTTCTTGCTTCTGTGTGTTCTGTATACACGTGGGACACAGACATACATGCAGGCAGAACACTTATACACATAAAATAAGAAAATTAAAATTATTCTGGCACAAAGTAAAGTCAATAGAACATAATCTAGAGATTTAAATACATTATTTTAAAATTTAAAACTACCCAATAGACACACATCAAAAACCAAAAAGGTGGAAAATAAAAGGGGGATGTCACAAGTAAGACAATATTTCATTTTTCATATTAATTGATCAATATTACTAAACTTGATAAATCAAGAAGTGTGTGTGTGTGTGTGTGTGTGTGTGTGTGTAAAATCAGGCAATCTCAGAGTAAATTGTGCTGGAGAAAGTTCTAACATATATCTTAGCTTCCTCTGACTGTGATATTACATGCTATCTCATATACTCTGCTGTAATGTCTACCCAAGTAAAGACTGGTAATGTTAACACATGAGTATTAACAACAACAACCAAGAAAGAAAAGGCCTTTCAGGGTTAGAACCTAAGCAATCTTGCTGTGTAGTAGGAGAATCAAGTGACTAGAGTCAGATTAGGGGGAGCTCAGAAGATCCAGTTACAAGAATTACCCCAGAAATTGAAAGCTCCTTACCTAGAGAGATGAGAGTCTCATAATTGGCTCTCATGACATGCTTGTACAGTTCCTTCTGCCATGCCTCTAAATGCTGCCACTCTTGCTCAGAGAAATAAATGGCCACATCTTCAAAGGTCAGCGGTAACTGAAGTGAAAGACCCAACACAAGGTACAGTCATGATTGCTACAAGCGACTCCAGTTCATTCTCATTGTTAAGTGAAGACTCATGTGGTATACAGCGGTTTGATTTTGGTTTTTTTGTTTTTAACTCAGCAGTTTCTTCCATAAAGTGATCTGTGGGCTGGAGAGATAGCTCAGCAGGCAAGACCACTGAGTGCTCTTCCCGAGGGCCCAGGTTCAATTCCCAGCTCCCACACGGTGGCTCACAACCACCTGTAACTCCAGCTCCAGGGAGCCTGAAACCCTCCACGGACAATGCACACACACACGGTGCACAGACACACACACGCAGACGGAACACCCACACACATGATATAACAACGAAGGAAAAGTTTAATTAAATAAATAAACCAAACAGCTTGCTTGCCCCGAATCTACGCACATGGCTCTGCTATCAACACTACACCCATCTCATCTGTGTCTTCAAAGTGTGTATCTGCATGTATGGAATGGAATACCTTTACAAAAATGAAACCGAATCACCGTGACACTTCATTCACTTAATGTGTCGTGGCCATTCATTCAGACAAATACAAGGAAGTAAACCCACATTGGGGTAAACTGCATCATTACATTATATTCCAGAAGGAGATAGAGCCCATTAATGGGCCATTCACACACTGCTTCTTTACTCTGAATTTTTATTTATTTATTTTAAGGCAGGGGTTGTGTGGTTTTTTGTTTTTTGTTTTTTGTTTTTTTTTAAAGGCAGAGTTTCAGATGCTATGTAGAACAGGATTGGCCTAAATCTCACAGAGATCTACCATGCCCTGTCTCTCCAGTGCTGGGATTAAAAAACATATGTTGCCATAGTTGGCTTCCCTCTGGAAATTACAAACAAAGCCCTGATGTTTCCTTATGTATTAGCACTTTTACTTTTGTAGATTAAAGTCTAAACTGGAGTATTACTAAATTAAACAGTATAAACAACCTGAGTTTTAAAGTGTGTGTGTGTGTGTGTGTGTGTGTGTGTGTGTGTGTGTGTGTGATGCCAGGACCTTGCAGATGCTAGATAATTTCTCTACCCTTGAGTGATATACCTAGCTCAAAACTGTTTAGTATTTGTATCTATCATGGTTAATTAGAAAAACAGATACATGCTGAAGTTCATAATTAGAATTGCATTATACATTTGTTAGTTGAAAATATTCTCCTTATGTAACTATAATCCCACACTTTACTGATTTTGGGTTTTTTTTTTTTTTTTCTTTTGAGACATGGTTTTTCTGTGTAGCCTTGGCTGTCCTGGACTGGCTTTGTATACCAGGCTGGCCTTTAACTCACAGAGGCCTTTTGAGTGCTGGGATTAAAGGTGTGCACCAATGCCACCCGGCACTTACTGATTTTTTTTAAAACCCTAGTTTAAGTTCATTGGTTATTAGTATATGTTTGTTTGGTTTTTATGGCTATTAAAGTGTGTGTTATTTCAGTTTTTTAAAGCTTATTTTCATCTTTTTGTTAAAGTCAAGATGTTATTTAAAGCTGAGTTTTGTGTTTTGTTTTGTTTCCTTTTTTGGACTTTCGAGACAGGGTTTCTCTGTGTAGCCTTGTCTGTCCTGGACTCACTTTGTAGACCAGGCTACCCTCAAGCTCACAGAGATCCACCTGTCTCCGCCTCCTTGAGTGCTGGGATTAAAGACCTGTGCCTGCAGGCCCAGTTTAAAGCTGAGTTTTAAAAGGTCTTTTGATTCATTGATATTTACATGAGAAACCCAATGTTTACATTAATGCAAATTACTTGTGTTTAACATTTATTTAAAACAATAATTTTGTGCCAGGTGTAGTGCAGCCTTGGCTGTCCCAGACTGGCCTTGAAGTCACAGTGATCTGCCTGCCTCTGCCTCCCCAAGTGCTGGGATTAAAAACGTGTGCCACCACTCCTGGCTGTGACAAATGCTTTTAATCCAGCACTGAGGAGGCAAGGGCAGGTGGATCTCTGGAATTCCAGGCCAATCCGGTTTATAAAGTGAGCGCCAGGACTATGTAGAGAAACCCTGTCTCAAAACACACACACACACACACACCAGTACTTTCTGATGTATTAGAAACACAACAAAACTTCATATTTGCTTATGTGTAGTTTCTTCTGTGAGAAAACTAGGCTAATGAGTCTCATTCAGGACCATTGGCTCTCCATGGGACATTAGGCAAAGCTTGGTGACATATTTTATTGTTAACAGTTTCAGGAGGTGTGCTACTGGCATCTAGTGGTTATCAGCTAAGAAAGCACAGCCTAGTCCCCACACAGAAAATTACTTACTCTTCTATATCAAACTATGTGTCACATACCCTTACTTTTCTTAATAACGCCACCAAAGTGCAAGAGTATATATTCTAGTGATCCAGAAAAAAATACCAAAAGAAAACTGTAAAGTTGTACTTGGTTTTGGTTTTTGAGATAGGCTCTCCACACTCCAGGTCTGGCTACCCTGAGTCCTGCAGGAATCCTCTGGCTTCTGCCTCCCCAATGGCAGGCCCAGCTTCAAAGGGGTTCCTTTAGGAGAAAAGTGAAAGTTTTCCACTTTCCCATCTTAAAAAAAAAAAAAAAAAAAAAAAAAAAAAAAAAAAAAAAAAAAAAATCTATGCTGAAGTCGCTAAAGTTGGTGCCAAGAATGAACCTTCAACCTCTGAAACTGTGAAGATGACAACAACAAACGCATGCCAGTTTTGCCGTCATCCACAGCAATAGTGTGCCTGTAAGTGCTTGATTAAGAGGGTAGAGAATTACATTACAGCTCCTACGATACTCCATTTTAAGTATCCACTGAGGTTGGACAACATAGCCTCTGGATTAGGGAGAACTATTGTAATTTTGCAACTGAGCCTTATGGTCTGTTTTGAATAAGTTCACAAAATATCTGTCTTTTCAGGAAACTGAAAAGGATTTTTGTATTAATTGGAAGAGTGTTTTATTTTGCTTATTTTTTTCATCTACAGGAATGGCCATCTTCCATTTACTCAAAATTCTGTTTATAAATGTGCTATCTTTTACACAGTTGATCCTGAAAAACTGTACATTCGTTTGAGAATGTACAGGGTATTTTTACTTCAGCTTTATTTAATAAATGAAGAATGCTTA
Organism: Acomys russatus; assembly: GCF_903995435.1. Classification (NCBI taxonomy): domain Eukaryota; kingdom Metazoa; phylum Chordata; class Mammalia; order Rodentia; family Muridae; genus Acomys; species Acomys russatus. The sequence goes on along the minus strand of NC_067146.1, from coordinate 74,684,052 downwards.
ATAGCGCAATTAGAACAGCATAATAAAACGCAGCCATACCTTTTACACCCTGACTTCAACAAAACACGAAACAATCATGCAGCGGGTGCTCCCTGCAGGCTTTACTGTCCTTTTCTACCCCTTGGCGTGAGGTCCTCCCTCAAACATTTAACGTGAACAGCAATGAACGCCAGTCTGCGGCTAAATTATGACATCGTAAACCCGCAGGATACCACTGTAAATCTTCGTAAACCCACACCCGGAGAGCGTTTGCTCTGCACCTGACGGTGGCTCCGGCGACCGCCACAGATCCCGCTTTGTTGGCGTCCCGCCGCCGCCGCCGCTGCACACGCAGCCCGCGCGCGGTCCCGCCCCAGCCCTACGCCCTGTTCGCGCGGGGCCCTTACCGGAGCGGGTCCGGCCATGGCCAGCGCGGACGCGCCTAGCCTGAGCGCTAGTCCCGGCGACGCCCACGTTCCCCGGCGATGCTGCAGGCACCCGCTCCGCCCCGACCCTAGCCACCGCCCCCGCTCGCCTCAAACTCAGCCCGGACACGGGTGGAACACAGAGGTCCCTGCGCCCCACAGCGCCCCCTGTGGGCAGGAGGAGCGGCGCTGCTCAGCACCGGAGGGTCGCGTGATCACAGCCCACTTTTCTCTGCAGTGACAAAGAGAATACAAGATATGTGAGGGAAAGTTGAGACATGCAGAGCGGCTCTGAGACAGGGACTGGGCCCACAAGGTCTGTCTTTGCAGTGGACCCTGGAATCAAGACGAGGAGATGGAGATTAAAACTGGCAAGAAAATGGCCAGAGAAAGGACCTCCCCTCGGAACAGGTTGCCACTAGGGAAAAGGGGTACACCTGGCCAGGGTCAGAGGTGCGTATTTTTCCATAAATCCCGTCCATCCGTTTTGAGAGCGCTCCACTGACCTGAGCATTGATGGGTTTCCCTCCTTTGACCAGAGAAGCCCTTGGAAATGAGGGTAGCCACTCAGACCTCAGGCTTCCGCTGCAGGTCACAGGTGGGCGGGCCCTAAGCATCAGGAAAGTGCAGCCACAGCACCTAAGGGATTCTAGGGAAATAGACAAAGGGATGGAGAAAGACACGGAAGGGGCATGGGAGAAATGGAAACACAAGAGAGTAAGACACACAAGAAATAAGAAAGGGAGAGGGAATGGAAGACAGCCAGTGTCCCCTGACAATTAACTTCAAATTGTTTCCACGTGTGTTAGGTGTCCAGCTAAAGTATCCTAAAGAAAAAAGTGTGCAGCTTGGGGAGAGTAAATAGAAAAATTAAATAGCCCCTGAATGGTCATGTCCGTGTGTTTGGCATAGAACAGTGACATATGTATTACTATTTGAGTAAGTTATTTTAGAAAATATTATAACATGGGGACCAGTGAGTTGGCTCAGTAGGCAAAACACTTGCTGATAAAGTCTGACAAACATCAGTTTGATTCCAGGGATCCATGTAGAGATGACAAAGGAGAAACAATTCTACAAAGTTGTCCTCTTACCGCCACTTGCCATCACCCTCCAGCAGCCCCCTCTGCCTGACAAAATAATAAAACTAATTTAAATGTATAGTACAACTGATTCTTTTTTCCTTCTTGAGGCAGGGCCTCACAATGTAGCTCTGGCTGTCCTAGAACTCAGTGTGTATCCCAGCCCGGCTGTAATCAGAGATCCACCTGGCTCTGCCTCCCTGTTTTGAGATTAAAGGCATGTGCTACCATGCCAAACAATCTGTTTTTATTTTGGTTTCTTGTTTGTTTGTTTTTTTGTTTTTAAAAGATTTTATGGATATGGTTGCTTACTGCCTGCAAGTGTGTCTGTGCACCACATGTCTGAGTGCCTTTGTGGGCCACAGGAGGGCAGTGGATCCCTGGATTGGTGAGCTGCCATGTGGGCACTGGGAATCAAAACCACTGAGCCATCTCTGCAGAGCCCCAACTGTCTGCCTTCCGAGGTGTCTCAAAGTCACCTTGTGGTGGAGGGTGTCCTTGAATTCCCAATCTTTCTTCTCCACCTCTCAAATGCTGAGGTTACAGGTGTACACCATTGCATCTGACCTGTTTCCCCCTTTTCTAAGTATAACGGGCTTGTTTCCATCTTTGAACCTCAGTTTCAAGGGGCTGAACACATGATTCAGTGGTCAAGAGTGGCTACTCTTTCACAGGTCCTGAGTTCAATTCCCAGTGCCCACATGGTGGCTCACAACCATATGTAATTATAACTCCTCTCCTGGTGTGTATACATGCAAACAAAACACCAGCTAAGACATCTCACTGGCTTATTTATTTACTGAGATAAGTAGGCCTGGAACTCCTAGTGTAGACCAGGATGGCCTCAACTCACAGAGACCTTCCCGTCTCTGCCTCCTGAGTGCTGGGATTAAAGGCAGCCACCACCCTCACTTCCCCTCCCCTTTTAAAGACAAGGTCTTAAAAACAAACATACACAAACTAAAATGGGCCAGAAGTCCTTATTTATTTTTCTGTGTAATACTAGAATGTAAATTGGTAGTATATGGAGGATACGTTTATTTATTTGTTTGTTTGTTTGTTTTTCGAGACAGGATTTCTTGGCTTTCCTGGACTCGCTTTGTAGATCAGGCTGGCCTCGAACTCACAGAGACCCACCTGCCTTTGCCTCCAGAATGTTGGGCTTAAAGATGAACGCCACCATGATCAGTGGCCCCTCCCTTTTACAGAGATATTTATTTATTTCATGCATCTGCATGTTTTGCCTGCATGCATGCCTGTGCATCATGTGCCCTCCGGAGGACAGGAAGGGGCATAAATGACATGAAACCGGAGTCACAGATGGTTGTGAGCTGCCATGCAGATGCTGAGAACTCCACTCCGGTCATCTGCAAGAGCTTAACAGCTGAGCCATTTTCACAACCTCTTCTTCTTCTTCTTCTCCTCCTCTTCCTCCTCCTCCTTCTTCTTCTTCTTCTTGTTCTTCTTTAATGTGTACACCTTTGCATATTTGGGGGCCAAGCACGGTGGTGCACAACTTTGATCCCAGAACTCAGGAAGCAGAGGCACAATGGTCTCTGAAGTTTGCTGTTGTACTAATTGCTCAAGTGCCTATAATTTTCCTTAGTTAAGGGTCACTGCTCTGCATGCCTGTCTCCTAAGTGCTGGAATTAAAGGCGTGTGCCACCATGTCTGGACTCAAGCTTTTCTTTACCTGAAACTTTCTCTATACCAGTCTAGCCTTGAATTTAAAGATCTGCTTGCCTCAATTTCTTGGAATTAAAGGAGTGTCTATATCCCAGCCAGAGTAGCCATATTGCTGGATTAAAACTACTCTACACTTCCTGCTCAGGCAAAGAGATAGTAAAAAAGCAATCTTTTAAATCAATTACTATCATAGCCATGCCTTAGGTAATAAAGAAGGTAAAGAAATTCCAGACGGCAATGGACCCATTGGTTGAATTTCTCTATTCACTGCTCTTAAATCTGTTAATTTTATCCATTTTTCTGATTTTTTTTTTTTTTTTTTTTTTTTTTTACAATAAATACAGGGGAATTGCATGGGCTGGTAGACCTTCTATGTGCTGAGCCTCCAGCTGCTCTTGTACCAGCTGCTCAGGTGCCTGTAATTTTTCCTTAGTTAAGGGTCATTGATCTACTCACACAGGCTTGTCAGTCAACTATTTTAAGGGTAGGACCATTGATATTTCAGAAGTGCGCCCCCCCCCCACTTTATAAATTTGGAAACTCAATCCCTGTGTTATGTCCTGTGTCTGGTACAGCCTGGGGTTGTTTTTGATGACTTTTATCAATACCTTCCCCAGGAGCATCTACCATTTCACCCCTCATTTCATCACGGGCAGTCTCTGGCACCGCAGGAATATTGATCTGAGTACCCCCACTGAGTAGCAGCTGAGCAAGCCTATCACCTGTGTTAAACTGCATCTCTCTTTTTACAGAGCCCATCATTTTAACTTCTCCTTTGAAATGTGCATCTATAATTCCTGGATGCACAATGAATCCTGGGGGCATCAATCCACTCCTTCCCAAGATATTCCCTACTGTCCCCGAGAGCAAAGAACCATAAACTCCAGTAGTTATTTTATAATACTGAATTTTCAGGGATAGAGTAAAATGTTTACCTGTAGCCAGGTCTAGAGCCACATTGCCTGCAGTAGCGTGCATTAAATCTCCAAGGCCAAGTGGCACCTTTTTTGTCTTCATGTTCATTCTTGGCGGAAATGGATTGCTGTGGGGCACTGAGCCAGGCCCCTTCTTAGGCCGTTTCCCAAAGGTAAGAGGTTACTTTGAATATATCTTGTTTAAACCTACATTTACTAGTTAGGTGGCAACCCTTGCCATATCACCTCCACACCCCTGGAAGCCTAGGCATTCTTTCTAGTTTATATTTAGAAAAATCACTGCCTTTAGAGATGCCTTGTTCACACTCTTGTTGCAAATGACCACATTTCTCACAATTAAAGCATCGGGCATTTTGAGATCTGAAACCTTTGGTGGCCTGGTCCCGTTCTCTTTGCAAGTGGTCCTATTTCCTGAAATTGAAGTATCAAGCATTTTGATATTGGAGACCTCTCACTATAGCTTGACCTATTGTATTGGCATGGTACATATTAGAACCAATAGGTCATATGCCCTATCCACTCATCCATAGGTACTGCTCCCACATTTGTTGGTCTAATAATATTTTTTACATTTGATATTCCCATTTCCAAACACCAAGGTCTCTATCAACACCTGCCTTGCATCAGGGGCTGATATGGCTTTGTTTACAGTTAAGACTAATCTTTGTAAAAAAAAAAAAATAATAAGTGAAGGCTTCTTCAGAGCCTAGTATAATCTTTATAAACAAAGTGGACTTTTTTCTTGCCTCCTCAACTTTGTCCCAAGCTCTTAAAGCCAACAAATGACATTGTTCTATATAAAAGCGTCATCAAATTGGATCTGTTCTTGTATATCAGAGTACTGCCTTTCACCCAGCAACTGGCCTTTTACTATATTCATTCCCCATGCTCTGTTTCACTGTCCAAAATCTGCGGCTTCTTCCTTCCGCCATGTTAACCATTGCAATTACGGACAGCCTGTAGTACAGCTGTCACCAATCCCTTCCAGTCTTGGAAATAATCCTATTTTGAGTAGTCCACTTATTTAAAAAGTTGTTTCACATAAGGTGAGCGCATCCCTTATGAAATCATAGTCTCTTTAAGACGTCTTAGATCTGCCATTTCTATAGGATGCCATACTATCCTGTCATAACCTTATTTCCCCGCCATCAGCAGGCATATGCTGTACGACTACTAGGAAAGCTGGTGGTGATCTTGTAACCCCCGGTCAACCCTCCTGTAACACTGGTAGCAAGGTCGGTTCAAAGTTAACCATTTCTTTCAAAACAGGCTGTTTCGTCGGATTGTTATGCTGCTTTTCCACCTTCATCTGACTGGACCGCCCTCCAGCAGCTTCTTTCCCTCCATACTCCAGCAGGAAACTCCCACATTCTTGCTCAGTCACTGGGACTGAGTCTTTTTGTTCTCTCTTTTCCTGTGCTCCTTGCTTCATGTGTTTCTATCTCCATCCGCAACCTCTCCATTGCACAGCCAACTCTGCCGCCCTTTCAGAAATGAGAGAGCGGAGTGACCCCTCTTGTTCTTCTATTTCAGCCAGTTTTCAATTTCTCAGGCCCCTCCATTTTTCACCTGCAATTTTCCCAACTGTTCAGCCATTCTTTCAAACTTTTTTTTTTTTTGGAAACAAAATATGTGAGGAATAAAAAGGAAGAAGAAGAAGAAGAAGAAGAAGAAGAAGAAGAAGAAGAAGAAGAAGAAGGAGAAGAAGAAGAAACAGAAAATACTTCCTGGGGGTGAAGTAGGGAATATCTCAGTAATAGCAACCGCAATAGAATTTTTTTTTTTCTTGCTGGTTTCTTGAAAAAAAAAAATCATTCCTTCCTCTGCTGCCATTTACTTTACAACATTTGAAATAAAAATTTCCATTTTTTTTTTCTTTATAAAGCCCCATGTTTGGGCCCCATTCGTAATGGAACTTTGCTACTTTGTGGGTTCTTCCCCCCCCCCTTTTATCCCCCTGGTTTCATCCCCTAACACTATATAGGGGAGAAACAAGAATAGAGGGGAGAGAGAAATTAGGGAAATCCCTGAATCTAACGTCTTTCTTTTTCTTTCTTCTATGACCACAGCTATTAAGAAACTGCAACCAACCTCTCTAAATGATCAACAACCACCAACCCCACCTCTAGGGGCCCTAGCATTTATATCTTTTCTGAAAATTTCCCAGAATTCCAAACATCACACAATTGCAGAAATTATGCACAGCTAACAAAACCATGTTTTTCCTAGAAGCAAGTCACAGTCAGATGCTGCGAACAGTCTAAAGCAGTCGCACATCCCTATACCTGGTATTAAAATGAAAACACGTTCTTATATTTCTATGTTTGTTTGTTTTTTTTCCGGTTCATGTCTCTTTAATGAGATTACAGGCTCCTGTGTATATTTTGGGAGTGCATAAAGATAGCACAGTCCTCAGTACTTTCCCTCGTTAGGGCTCCAGCCCTTTCAAGCATATTCTCAGAGGATGGGGAGAGGCTTACATGGAAGAGGACTGCAGTTGAAACAGGGCTGTTCCTGGTGGCCAAGTAATGGCCAATTTTCCTCTTAAGACTACTTATAGGATGTCTCCATAACTGGAAGCTACCCCCAAGGGAGGGACCTGAGGTATAGAATCTGGGGGCAGTGCACAAGGGTCCTCCAGCTCTGGGTGCGTGGCACTGGCCCTCATCTCCTTGACTGGCTCACCTTCACTGTAGTCTGGACAAAGGCAGAGCTCAAAACCCGAGTCACCAGTCAGGCGACAATAGTGGCAGGAAGAAGGTATATGGGCTGGGCTCAGCCTTGCCCTGGGCTCACCCTTCTGAAGAGGGAGAGCACTCCGGGTGAGAGGACACACCTTCTACATTTGTCCTCTCCAACTGGGCGGAGCAGTTGGATTTAGTAGAGCAGCAGGTGCATTCACCGGAAGCAATCAAGAGGTGAGCCGAGGCCATAGTGTAAGGAGATGGCGGCGTGCCTGGGTGGTGAACCACGTTCTCATAGGCTGGGAGTTTGAAGGCACTGAGGAGGCGAAGGTCAAGCAGTGAGCCAGCAGGAACAGGGCATGCTCCATGGCATGCTCCATGATAAGCCAACAAGTGGATCTCAAGCTGCTGCGACCGCTATTGCAGCCTGAGTTTAGTTTTTCCATGGTGGAAGGCGCAACAACAGCTAAAGAAGATTATAACCGTCCAGAGTAGCCAGAACCACCAGTTCATAGCAGTAGGTGCAGCAGCCAGTCTCCTCACAACAGGGACGACTCTCACAGAGGTAGACCTGGGGTATTCACTTCTGGGTACAGCTCTCAAAGCCACTGCCTCTTCCTTGCTGTTCCTGCTGCTGTCCAGAGCCAAGCCTCCACCTACAGATCCCTGAAGACCACAGCGTCTTCCATCGCAGCTGCCCTGTCCCTGCCCTGTCTGCTGCCACTGCCATGGTCGCTGCCCGGCCCATCTCTGCTGCTGCCACAGTCACTCCGTGGCCAGAGCTCCCATCCTATTTCTATGTTTTTTTAAGAAAAGCCAAAATTTCAAAATTGCCGTTACAGGGTGTGCGTGCCTTTAATCCCAGCACTTGAGAGGCAGAGGCAAGTGGATCTCTGAGTTTGAAGCCAGCCTGGTTTAGAGTGAGTTCCAGACCAGCCAATGCTATATATTGAGACCGTGTTTCAACAAACAAAAAAACAATCAAACAAACAAAAAATTAGATTATTGGGAGACGGAGAGATGTTTCATGGCTAAGAGCACTTGTTGCTTGTGGTGGTTTGAATAGACTCTCATAGGTCTAAATGTTTGAATACTTGTATCTAGTTAGTGGAACTATTTGGGAAGGGTTAGGAGGGTTAGGAGGTGTGGCCTTGTTGACGGAAGTCTATCACTGAAACCAGGTTTTGAGGTTTCAAAAGATACTGACCATTCTTTTTCATAGACTTGGATATAAGCTCTTAGCCAATTTACCAGTGACATGGCTGCCTGCCTGCTGCCAGGCTCCCTGGCATGATGGTCATGGACTCTAACCCTCTGAAGCTATAAGCCTCAAATAAACTCTTTCTTCTATTTGTTGCCTTGGTCATTACGTCTTATTACAGCAGTAGAAAAGTAACTAAGACACTGTTTTTGCAGATGATCTGGGTTGGGTTCCCAGCACCATATTGCATCTAACAGTTGTTTGTAACTCTAGTTCCAAGGGCCCTCTTCCGGCCTCCAAAGGTGTCCGGCATGCCCAAGGTGTACATACATGCAGGCAGGCAAAATACTCATATACATAAAATTAAAACAAATAAGTAAAAGACACAAAGAAAACATACTTATGCGTATGTTTATATATGATATCTATGACTACCTTTGAATGGTTCCACATAATGAACAACATAAGATAAGAGTCATATATAAAAAATTACATAATACAGCAAGGAGAGTGATTACCAGTTTTGGAACGCACACCCCATCTAAAAGGAGATAACTTATTTAGGGAGATAATCGTTGCTGTGTGAGACTGGGCTCAATACTTGCTGGCTGTATTAATTTAAAAAAAAAAAAAAAAAAGCTTTTTTCTTTTGGAATAATTACACATCCACAGGAATTATACAGAAAATATCTTCTGAGCCAAGTTTCCTCCAGAGGTCAAATGGAGTATTACGATATAATATCAAAACTGGGGAACTGATACTGGTGTGGTGCTGTATTCAATATTTAATGTCTTTTATTTTGTTAAGCAATACTAAAGGCATACGTTTAGCTGTGTAAGCAACCGCTCTCCCGCTGTGGGGCGTTTGAGCATTTCACATCTCTAGCTACACAATCGCTGGAGGTCTTTGGGTAAACACGTGGCTTCACGTTTCTGAGATGACAACGCTGGACTATAACTACGTGCTATGACATGAGTACATATTTAAGGGTTTGTTTGTTTTAAATATTTGTTTGTTATTGTTACGTATTGAGGGTTCTGCCTGCATGTACGCCTGTAGGCCAGATCACATCATAGATGGTTGTGAGCCACCATGTGGGTGCTGGGAATTGAACCCAAGACCTTCGGAAGAGTAGGCGGCGCTCTTAACCAGTGAACCATCTCTCCAGCCCCGGTTTGGTTTTGTTTTTTTTAAAGAAGATTTATTTATTTTACCTTATGTGTCTGAGTGTTTTGTCTGCCTGTGTGTCTTTACTCAGGAGCAAGAAGTGCCTGTGGAAGCCAGAGGAGAGTATCAGAGCCTCTGGAACTGGAGCTGCAGGTGGTTGCAGGTGCCATGTCGGTTCTGAGAACAGAACTCCAGTCCTCATCAAAAGCAGCAAGTGCTGCTAACCACTGATGCCCACTTGTTTGTTTTCACATTTAGTTTTTATTTATGTGTGTGATCCTTTGTAAGTGTCTGTGCGTCGTGTGAGTGCACGAGCTGGAGGCCAGAAGAGGACACTGGATACTCTAGGACTAAAGTTACAGATGATGGCCAACTGCCCTGCAGTTCTGGGAACAGGAGTCCAGTCCTCCCGCAGGAGCAACGTGTGCTTTTTACCACTCAGCGGAGCCACCTCTCCAGCTCCAGCCCTGCCACCGAAAGAAATCTTTAAGACAAATAATTAAGTATGAGAAAAGTCTTTACTTAATAATTACTGTTAGAGTAGTGGTTCTCAACCTTCCTGATGCTGTGACCCTCTAATACAGTTCCTCATGTTGTGGTGACCCTCAACCATAAAATTGTTTTGTTGATGCTTCATACCTGTAATTTTGCTACTGCTATGAATTATAACGTAAATATCAGACATGCAGGATAGCTGATAGGTGACACCCCCTCCCCACCTCGCAAAGAGGTCACGACCCACAGGTTGAGAATCACTTTGCTAGAGGAGGAAACATTTAATAGCTTGGTGATCTTACTATGATTTTGAACAGGCAGATGCTTGGTGGTGCTCAGTTGGAAGGGTTGTACTTATGCAGCCTTGTAAGGAGGGATCGTGTGTGAGGAGGCAGGAGGGTCAGGAGTTTAAGGTCATTCTCCATGACCCGGGCTACATGCCTCAAAAACTTAGAATAAATAAAAAGTCAAGGATGGTTTAAGCCTTGTTTGTTTAGTGTCCAGGGGAGCATCTAACATTTAGCAGAGAAACAGAGAGCTTGTAAATTATAGGGTCTCACTGTGTAGCTCTAGGTGGCCTGGAATTTGCTACGTCGGCCAGGCTAGCCTTAAACTCACAGACATCTTCCTGCCCCTGCTTCCCGAGTGCTAGGATTACAAGGCAAGTACCACCATACCAGGGTCTCCATCTCTCTTCTTTCTTCCTTCCCTTTCTTTCTTTCTTTCTTTCTTCCTCCACCTTCTTGTTCTTCAAGTTCATTCCGTTTTTTTTTTTTTTCATTCCATTTTATAGTGACACTCTGTTTCAGAGAATGGTGATTTTGTCTCTTAACCATGCACCGTCTGACCACAGTGTTGTAACCTGCTTAACCTGCTTAGACTCTATAGCCCCTCTGTTGAGACCTCCTTTAGTTCCTAGCATATCCGTAGCTCCTTTGTTAATATCTGCTGTTACCTTCAGCCTATCAGAAGCCACTCTGCCTCCAAGTCTCCATTTTGTTCATAAGGTGAAATCAAGTTCAAGTTCTCAGGCTCTACATGCCCGAGACCAGGATAGTTCAATACTTGCAGCTTAGAATAAAACAATTGATGATAAACGCATGTTTTGCTTGAGTAAAGATAAATTTATGTTCTATTAGAGTAAAGACTGTGACATACTCCTGTGCTCTCTTCTCCCAGGGTGGTGGGAAACGGGAAAGCTCCCAAGCGTATGTCCTAGCCCATCAGCTTCAAATGCTTTGTCTAGCCAGCTACATAGGTTGTGCTCAGAACAAAATCGATACTTCTTGTGTTTAGCTAATGAAAATGATGCAATGCTGCCCTCCCCCTGGCTTCCCACCTGGTTACCTGGTTATGGTTTTTTGAATGAAAAATCTTGCCTTAGAAACAGACCAGCATCATTGTCTGGCTCCTGAGCTCAGATTACAGCCCTGACTGGTCAGTTTATGTTCAGTGTATGTCAAGTTTTAGTTCAGCATTCAATAGACTTTCTGAATCTTAAGTGGTCAGTGTGCAGCTGTGCTTGAACCCATAACACACAGTTCAATTTACATATGAGGCGCTACACTATTGAAATAGCACAGTGCTCAAGTCGAAGTGGCCTGACAGGACGATCCCTATACCCTGAGGAATTGTCGACCTCTACTTTGGAGAGCATTGACTGGATTCACTTTTGAAATCCAGGTCTGAGAAGACTTTGCTTCACATGTGCTGCTTATAAGGAGAGATGTCTTAGAAAGTTATGGTTGTGTGATCATCTTATTACCACACGGGCTGTCACACAAGTACACTTACTCTTCCTTACTCTAGGTCCAGCCGACTTAAGCAAGAGATTTATCTTTTGTTGGCCTCAAAAGTCCACTTCTCAGGGATGGTAAGATAGCTCAGCAGAGGATTTGGATTTGGTTCCGGCACCCACGCGGTAGCTCACAACTGTCTCTACCTCTAGTTAATTCTAGGTTATCCTTAACTGTGGCCTTCTAAGACACCAGACATCCAAGTGTAGGCAAACACTCATACACACAAGAAGAAAAGAAGCAACTCTTAATAAAAATTCCACTTCTTAGCTAAGCCCAAGAGACGCACTAACCCAAAGAATCCAAATCTTTGGTGCCAATACGACGAGCCATACGGAGTATGATCTGCTTTACCCATGTGTAATTTCTACGAACGATACAACTCCATTATTCCCACATAACTCACACATTTTTACTTTGGTAGTAGATTGGGATATCGTCCAGCCCTGGCGCGCGGCTCCCTGGGTCTTAAACCACCTAGCGTTTGCTGGTCCTTCTCAGAGGGATGATGAGAAAACTAACAGAGAAGATGGCATCAGCCACCACTAAAACTCTTCTCAGAAGCTGACCTCCGGAAGGGTGCGCGGATGCGGGGCCGCTAGAGGGCGCGCTGGCCCCGGAGGACCGACTGGAGGGGGCGCGTCTAGGCGCGCCTGCTGTACTCACTGTCCACAAAGCGCCAGCAGAGGGGCGGCTGCAGCCGGTGCGGCGGACGCTGCCAGCTACTCTACTCCCCGGCGTCCCAGCGCTCCCGGAAGCCGATTGCCGCGCGAGTGCTGTCAGTGCGAGCAACGCGAGACCGCTGTTTGCCGTCTGCGGAGAGCACCAAGCAGCCCGGCCTGCGTGCGGCGGCGACTCCCGGGACCGGACCGGGCAGCGAAGGGCCATGGCTGAGGCAACCGCCGCTCCGGTAAGGGCGATGATGCGCGGACGTCTCTGTCACCCGGACCTGGGGTGGGGGTTGGGGGGGGGGTGGGTGGGAAGGCAGGGAGGAGGCTGGGGACCGCAGCGGGCCTTGTCGCCCTCGTGGGTTTGCTGCTGTTGCCTCCACCCCACCCCATCACCCCGAAGGGCCGCCGGGGGACACGGATCTGATGTTTCTAGCCCACGCACGCCGCGGTGCTTCGTGTCAGCCCGCAGAACCGGGAAGTGGGCTCGAGGTGTTTTTGAAAGGCACCAGCCATTCTGTACAGCTGTGAGAGCTGTCGTTGCTAGGTGCCGCAGGACGGTCACCTGCGGTTGCGAGGCTGCGAAGGTAAAAAGCCAAGGTGTGACACCCCCCCACCCCCAACAGACTGCGTGACTGCGGACGACCTCGCTAAGACCGGACAGGCCCAGGCCCCTGCGGGGACCTTGGGAGGCCAGCGGAGCGCAGGCTTAGCCAGTCGTGCGTGTGCTTGTTTGCTGCAGGCCTGCACTGGGCCCAGCCGTGCATGCATCAGATAGATGGCCGGGGCCACCAGGACAACCGGGCCAGTCTCTGCACACAGCCATTAAAGGAAGAGGGAATGGTTGTTTAGCAGAACGTTCTGACTGCAAAGTATTGCTTCTGTTTGCCATCTAAGAAGCCTTCGGTCAGCTCAGGAGAAACGTATTAATAGGTCAGAAGCCAGGCAGCTCCGCTGAGGAGTGGCTAAGAAAGAAGAGAAGGAAGAAGAAAAACAAGGGAGCAGTGGGGTGGAATGGGAAATAGAGCAGATAAGAATACCATCCTTACTCATGGAACTTAATTTTTTTTTACCAAGGGAAAACAAAAACAAAAAGCTAAAAAAAAATAAAAAATAAAAACAACAACAACAAAAAAGATAGTAGAGACCATCATGTACTCTTCAGGTATATGCTGAAAGCTGTGCACATACTTTTAATTATCTAGTACTAATGTTTAGGAGGTAAAACCATGGTGGCATATGGCTCACATTTGGGAGTCTGAGAGAGGAGGATCAGAAATTTTAAGACACCCTTGGCCAAATAGCCAGATTATGTGTCTTGAAAAAGAAAGAAAGTAGAAAGAGGAAATTAATTTCAGTGAATCTATTTAGCCGAGTGTATACAAAATATCATTTCAATAGTGATCAGTATTACGAAACTACTAATGAGATTTTTATGCTCAGCACATCTCAACTGAACTGACGGCATTTCAAGGCCTCAGTGAGCACATGGAATCAGTAGCCATGGAACTGACCAGGGCAAGTCTGTTTTATGAGGAATTGGGAGATTGTGGATATTTTTAATTTTAAGATATATTTTTAGGGAATGGGAGTGGGGGGATGGCTCAGGAGTTAACAGCACCCCAGTTTGGTTCCTAACATTCACATGGTGGCTGACAGCAATCAGTAACTCCAGTTCTAAAGTATCTGATGCCCTCTTCTGACCCCTGAGGGCACCAGGCATGCAGGTGGTGCCACATATATAAATGAAAACAAGACACTGATATACATAAAATAAGTAAATCTAAATAATTTTGGTTTTTGTTTGTTTTTTTGAGACAGGGTTTTTTTTTCTCTGTAGACTTGGCTCTCCTGGACTCACTTTGTAGACCAGGTTGGCTCCAAACTCATGGAAATTTACCTGCCTCTGCCTCCCACAATGCTGGAATTACAGGCCTGTGCCACCATGCCTGGGTTTAAAAATATTTTTATTCTTTGAGAATTTCATAGAATGTATTTTTATTCATTTTTACCCGACTCTTCCTCCTAACTCCTCTCAGATTCACTCCTCCCTTCCTTACTAGCATCCCCCAATTGTGTGTGTGTGTGTGTGTGTGTGTGTGTGTGTGTTTGTATTTAATGACCCATAGAGTCCAATTTGTGTTTCTTATACACACCTTGGTATGGGCCATACACTAGAATATTGTTGACTAACCAAGGGTCCATTAAAAAATGGACTTCCCTTCCCCCAGAAGCCATCAGTTGTAGTAGCTCCCCAGTTATGAGAGTGGGGTGCGTGAACACCTCTTCTCCTCGAGTGCTATAATGTTGACGAGCTTTGTTTTATGCAGGCACTGACAGCATGTCTGAGATCTTGTGTACAGCAGCCCTGTCATATCCAGAAGAAACTGTTTCTCATCAGTCCAGCCCTGAGTCTTAGAGTCTTGCTGCCCTTCTTCCTCAGTGGTCCCCGAGCTTTATGGTTTTGACAGCTGTGTGGATGCCTCATTTCTGGTTGAGCATTTCATTGCAGTATTTTACTGCTGCTGCTGCAGCTGCTACTACTGGGTCTTTTTAAGAAAGAATCTCATTGTGTAGCCCTAACTGGCAACATGTAGATCAGATTGGTCTTGGACTCACAGAAATATTCTTGCCCCTGCAAGTGCTAGAATCAAAGGCATGTGCCACCACACCGGCTGTGATTTTTTTTTTTTTTTTAAATGTACCTTATAAGATAGAAGGGTTGGTTTTCAGAGTACAAGTGGAGAGACTGGCTTTAAAGAAGTCTTTTAAAAAGATGAAATGTTTTCCTTTGAGAAAGAATGAAAGCATGTTTTATTACTATAGACCAGACTAGCCCCAAACTCAAAGATCTGCCTGCCTCTGCTGGGAATAAAGGCGTGTGCCACTACCACCTGGCTTACTTCAGTTTTCTTAAAGTAAGACACCATGCCATCTCTGGAGAGTAAGGATGCTGTGTGAACAAGTGTCTGCCATGTATGCTCTCTAAATTAGCAGCACCTTGCTTAAAGCACACCATCTCCATTTTCTTTCCATACCTACTGAATGAAAATATGTAATTTAACTAGATTGTCAATTTTTTAAAATCAGGACTTAGGGTTAAGGTCTCACTATTGTAGCCCTTGTTGGCTTGTTACTTGCTATGTAGCCCATATTAGACTCAAATGTACAGCAGTTCTCCTGACTCAGTTTCTTCAGTGCAGAGGACAACTTAGGGGAGTTGATTCTCTTCTTCCACCATTTGGATCCCAGGGATTGAGCTCATACAATTGGGCTTTACTGCAAGTGCCTTTATCTGCTCAGCCATCTCATTGGCCAGTTGTCCAGTGTTTTCTAGTTGATTCTTCGTTTGAGAGTGTGTAGAAGCCTGGAGAGTAGCTGGTAGTGTCAAGTGCCCCCCTGAACACTGACCGTTGGTGTATGCTGACAGCATCTCACATGGCTGTGTGATTTTCTTTTTAGATCTTACCTGATTGCTAGTATAAAGAAAAAAACATAAGTGAGTGATTCAACTCATTAAAAGTAAGAAGTAGCTAAGCAAGTGAGGTATAGAGACCTGAGTGAAATGGAGTTGAAAACTGGCTGAAATGGTCAAGCAGGGAAGGAAGCAAAGGTATGTACAGATGGTAGGCCAGGAGCAAAGGGAATCGTCACAGGGCTAGAGTGAAAGTTAATGGGTTGGAGAATAAGACAGTGCGTATTGTAGAAATAGAAGGCTGTGGCCAGAGAGTGATTTATCGGGTTCAGAGAATTAGCCCTTGTCGAGGGTTAGTCTAACTTCCTATTTGTTGTACAGACTTCTTCCTTTTATGATCTGCTTTGTCTCAAAGTACATGTAGTAATGATCAAACAGCTTGTGACTTTCTTGGAAAAAAAAATCTGATTCAAGCATTTGTTACCAGTCTGAAAATCTCCATGTATTTTTCTAGTTTGTCTTTGGAGTTTTATAGTGTGATTAAACAAACCTTTTCTATCTTCTATTTCATAACTTTGGAATATTTTAAAATAGTTGTCATGTTTTCTCAAGACTTGACACCCTTAGCTTGTTCAATTATTATTAATTGACACAGTTATAGAATATAAACTTAGTGATAGATAGGGCTAGAATATAAATTCGTAAGAGATTTGTCAGAGACCCCTGAGGTGAGTGAAACCTGGCAAGAAGTCTTGTGTACATTTGCCTTTTCCAGAGATGGAGGAGGCAACAGCAACCTGGACTTCTGGGCCTTACATTAGAGGAAATGGGCTAGACTAGACTTAAGAAGCCAATTTATTTGTTCACGATCTTTCCCAAATCATCTTTGAACCACCGACACAGTTCCTTGGCTTCAGAGTGACAAGGTTGACACAGGCCTTGTAAAGCTATACTAAAGCTATTTTGGTTAGTATCAGATGGACAGTTAAGTAGTCTACACCCCCAACCCAAGACAGGGTTTCTCTGTGAAGTTCTGGCCATCCTGGAACTCACTCTGTAGACCAGGCCATCCTCAAACTCACAGAGACCCATTGCCTCTGCCTCTCAAATGCTGGGATTAGCGGCAGTTCGGTAGTTCTTATCTGATTGCGGCTTAGAGTCGAGATTCCTTCTAACTCTAACTAGATGTCTTGCCCCATCTCTCCATTGCACATAGACTTCAGAATGGGACTCGGAATGCCTTACATCCTTGCAGCCCCTTCCTCTTCCTACACCTCCAGCAGCAAATGAGGCACACCTGCAGACCGCAGCCATCTCCCTGTGGACTGTGGTGGCTGCTGTGCAGGCCATAGAGAGGAAGGTGGAGGTCCACAGCCGGCGACTCCTCCACCTAGAAGGCAGGACAGGGACAGCAGAGAAGAAACTAGCCGGCTGTGAAAAGACAGCAACGGAGCTTGGGAACCAGCTGGATGGCAAGTGGGCCGTGCTGGGGACCCTGCTGCAGGAGTACGGGCTGCTGCAGCGGCGCCTGGAGAACCTGGAGAACTTGTTGAGAAACAGGAACTTCTGGATCCTGCGGCTGCCCCCAGGTATTAAAGGAGATATCCCAAAGGTAATACTCCACTTCTAGGTTACAGCAGTACCACTAACTTGCAGTTAGAGGTAGCATTGGTCAGTCAACTACTTAAATATTTTTATTTCCTCTTTAAATTTCTTAGGTTGATAGAACTGTGAAGGTATTTTTTTTTTCCTGTGAAGGTATTTTTGTGTTTGTATTTGTGATATCTTTCTTTCCTCCCCCTGGCCTTTTTTTTTTTTTTTTTTTTTGAGACAGAGTCATGTAGCCAAGGCTGGCCGTGAACTGTTGATTTTCTGCCTCTGCCTCCCAAGTGTTAGTACAGGCATGGTATACCAGTGGCTCAGCACACATTCACAACATGAAGCTTCCAGTGAGAAAACTCTTTTTCATCTATAGCTGGCTCTCTGGCAAATGGATTCTTCCTCCTTTAATTTCTTTCACTTTCACATATGTATGAGTCACTTCTCTGTTGAACTGCCCGCCACAGTCTCTCTCAGTGAGAAAATTGAATTCCGTATCATTTAAATCAGCTAATTAGGATTTGGTTGACAATTTTGGTGAAAAACTAGAGGGAAGACAATGCATGGAATTGTAGTCATGTGGTTATTGTCAGGGCTAGGGGTCACTTGTGAGTCTAGGCTGTCATTTATAGAACAAGCATGCTGAGATGCTAGCGTTCTGAAGAAACTAGTTTGTAAAGCAGAAATGAAGTTTTCGTGATCATTGTTTAACAGTGAGATGCCTAGTTTCAAAACACACTTGTTCACTCATGTATTTTTCTCATTGATATAGACCTTTTAAAAATTAAAATAACTTAAAAAATTATTTTTTGGAGGGTGGGCATGCCTTTATTCCTAGCACTCTGGAAGCTAAGGCAGGAGGATCTCTGTGTGTTCAAGGCCATCCTGGTCTACGTAGCTTCCAAAACAGCCAGCAATACATAGAGAGAGACCCTGTCTCAAAAAAAAAAAAAAAAAAAAAAAAAAAAAAAAAAATATATATATATATATATATATATATATATATATATGTGTGTGTGTGTGTGTGTAGACATAGGATTCTGAAACGTAGCCACACCTGCCCATACCTTATAATCTTGCCTCAGCATCTCCTGCAATGAGATTGCAGGCATGGGTCACCATACTTGGATTCCACAAGTAATTCTTGAATACATTGTTGATTGTTCTACATATTTCTGAAGAAAAAAAAAACCTATAACACATACAACATATTTAAATACTTTGATAAAAGTAAAGTCAGGTGCTTTCTGGTGTTCTATTTTGAAATGGATGCCTTAGAAGGACTTACTAAGAAAATGGTATTTAGCCAGGTATGGTAATATGCCAGCACATGGGAATCAGAAACAGGTGATCTCTGTACATTTGAGGCCAGCCTGATACACATAGGGAGGTCCAGGCCAGCTAGGGATATACAGTAAGGCTTCTACTGGACCATAGTTTGATTTCCACCCAGGCATGCATGCATACATGCAGGCAAAATAGCCAAACACATGTATTTTAAAAAAGAAAAAGAAATGAAAAAAATGGATATTTAAGCTGAGTAAACTCAGGCTCATAACTGTGAGATTTATAACACAGGAAAGGGAAAAGGCCAGTTAGCCAGTGTGCATGCTTGAATAAAGACGCATGCCTGACTGAAGAAATAGGCAGAAAGTGAAATCAGCATTTAATTCTCATTGTTCCTAGGAATCATCTGCCTAGGCATGACAACACATTCTTGTAGTCTTAGGACTTAGGAGGCTGAGGCCAGGGCATGGAAATTGATGTTTTGTTTTGTTCCTTTTTTGAGACAGGTTCTCTCTACACAGTCCTGACTGGCCTGAAACTCACTATGTAGACTAGGCTGGACTCAAACTTACAGAGTTCTGCCTGCATCTGCCTCTGCCTCCCAAATGCTAGAATTAAAGGCATGCATTACCATGCCTAGCTGAGAATGGAGGTTTGAAACCAGTTGGGCTACAAAATAAGACTTTATTCTTGGGGGGGAAAAGTCAACTGGCCTGATATACTTTAAAATTTTTTGGAGTCCAAGGGGGAATAATTTTTAAAACTCCATAGATAATATAATATATGGCTGAGAATATAACCTTTAAGGAATTTGAATTAGGAACTTAAGTACAGTGGGAAGAAAATACAGAGCTTGAGTACAGGAATTATTTCTGGCTTATGTTTTAAAGAATTATATTTTAGGGCCTGGAGAGATGGCTCAGAGGTTAAGAGCACTGTCTTTTCTTCCAAAGGTTCTGAGTTGAATTCCCAGGAACTCACAACCATCTGTGGTGAGATATGGTGCCCCCTTCTGGTATACAGGCACACATGTGGGCAGAACACTGTATAAATAATAATAAATAAATCTTTTTTAAAATTATGTTTTAAGTGGTATGCTGGCCACTTTGTGGAAATTTGTTGAGCCAAGAACAGAAGCAGAGAAGGTTGGAGAGATGGCTCAGTGGTTAAGAGCGCCGCCTGTTCTTCCAGAGGTCCTGAGTTCAATTCCCAACAGCCACATGGTGGCTCACAACCATCTATAATGTAATCTGATACCTTCTTCTGCTGATAAAGCACTCATATGCAATAAATAGAAGTAAATAAATCTTAAAAAAAAAAAAAGAAGAACAGAAGCAGATTTCTACCGCTCCCCCATTTGGAACTGCCTTACTAGGCCAAGGGGGGGGGGGACGACGAACTCAGCCCTGATGTGACTTGATGAGCAGGAGTGGATGGGTAGTGGTAGGGAGCTGCTCTTTTCTGAGGAATAGGGGAAGGTTAAAGGAGAAGGGGACTGTGAAGAGAGAAAGGGGGCTATGACCAGGATGTAAAGTAAATAAACAAATTAAATAAAAAATTTTTTAAAAGGAACAGAAGCAAGCTGGGCACAGTAGCACATGCCTTTAATCCCAGCACTCAGGGGGCAGAGGCAGGTGGATCACTGTGAGTTCGAGGCCAGCCTGGTCTACAAAGCGAGTCCAGGACAGCCAAGGCTACACAGAGCAACACTGTCTTGAAAAAAAAAAATGAAAAAGAAGAAAGGAAAAATATAAGCAGAGAGGAAATTATGAGTGAACATAAATAACAAGAAAGTGAGAGTGGTTTGGATGAGGGATGCAATGGCAATGAGATGAAAAGAAATGGACAGAGGCAGGGTACTGGCATTAGGACTTTGTTGGGGATTTGAAATTAGGATTTAATTTAATTTATTTCAATTAATTAAATTAGGAATATAATCACTGTAAATTAACTGTGGGATAATTTATTTAGAACTTAGTGTTCTGTTTTACTTATTTCAAGGCTTGTGATTTTCTTAAGATTCCTAACTTGCTCAACATCTTATGGCTACTAACTATAAACGGCAGACTTGTGGATTTTTGTTTTTGTTTTTCGAGACAGGGTTTCTCTGTGTAGCCCTGGCTGTCCTGAACTCACTCTGTATACCAGGCTGGTGTAGAACTCAGAGATCCACCTGCCTCTGCCTCCCTGAGTGTTGGGATTACAGGCATGCGCCACCATGCCCTGCTCAAACAGGCAGTTTTTGTTTGGTTGGTTGGTTGGTGGTTGTTGTTGGTTTTTTTTCCAGTTTGTTTTGGTTTTCCGAGACAGGGTTTCTCTTTGTAGCCCTGGCTATCCTGGAATCCAAGAGATCTGCCTGCCTCTGCCTCCTGAGTGCCAAGATTACCCCCACCCTACCCCCTGGCTTTCAAACAGGCAGTTTTAAGGAAAGCTAAGATAAGTTACCTAGTATATCTTGACTTTTGTTCCTAGAAGAGAGTTGGAATTTTTTTCCATGGGATTCTCCACCAAGGAGATAAGATTCTAGTTAAACCTGGAATGGCTTTAGCAAGAACATAAAATGGAGGAACCTCTGCACTCTTTTGCCTTGTCATAATACTTAAGGGAGTAGAAAGAATGAGCAGTAACCATTGGGCAGTGTTAAGTTTAAGAAACTCACAGAAGAGCAGGGAGTTATTATGTGGAGGTTGAATTGTCAGTTGTGAAATGGAAGAGATGTCTCCAGTGAGAGTGGATAACAAGAGATCAAGCTTCGGAGACAGAAGGAGTCAGCAGAGAAACCTCAACAGGAGACACCCATGAGGGAGGTAGCAGGAAAACAACTCAGAAAGCAGGTGGTGCCACAGGGTTAAAGAGGAAAACAGCATTTCAAGTAGAGTTGAGATTTGTCAGTTACCATACTGGGAGGTCTAGAAAGATAGAGACAACATAGCTCTCAGAAGAAATTTTGACATAATTTTCTTTAGTGGCACGATAGAGATAGAGTACAGAATAGTGCAGTTATAGAGTAAATAGGAAGAGAGGAAAAGAATGACAGGAATGGAGTCCCTCCCTCCCCCCCTCCCTCCCTCCGTGCCTCCCTCCCCCTCCCCCAAGACTAGAGCTATTAAAAGTAAGGGGATATTGCACTGGTGGTGGTGCACACCTTTAATCCCAGCATTCAGGAGACAGAGACAGGTGGATCTCTGTGAGTTCAAGGCCAGCCTGGTCTACAAAGCCTGGTCTAAGACAGCCAAGGCTACACAGAGAGGCCCTGTCTCCAAATAAAATAAAATAAAATAAAATAAAGTAAAGTAAGGGGCTAGAGAGCACTGGCTAATCTTCCAGAGGAAGCAGGTTCTATTCCCAGCATCTACATGGAGGCTCACAAACAGTGCTAGGAGATCTGCTGTGACCTCCACAGGCACAAGGCATGAATATGGTACACATACATGCAGGTGAAATATCTTTACACATTAAAAAAAATTTTTTTTTTGGTCTTTCAAGACAGGGTTTCTCTGTGTAATAGCCCTGGCTCTCCTAGCACTCTCTGTTGACCATGCTGGCCTTGAACTCACAGAGATCCACCTGCCTCTGCCTCCTGAGTGCTTGGATTAAAGGCGTGTGCCACCATGCCTGGCTTAAAAAAAAATTATTTTAAGTGAGAGTAGAAGCTTAGAATGTACTCTAAGACTCCTCAGAAGCAAGCGTTGTTTTTTCCTTATCTTTCCAGAGAGAATTTATTATTACTACAGCAGATGTATATATTATATATATTATGTAGAGATATATAACTTTTATATATAATTAATTGTATATAATACATATTATTTACAGTTTTTTCTCAGAGTACAGTGTTTTACTATAAAGTTCTAACATCCTGGTGTATGAGATGGAGACATAACCATTACTGACTTTAGTAAACAACACAGCAAAGGAAATTTCAAATCACTTTTCTCCATAAGTGTTGGCTAAAGTCTCATTAAGTATTTGGTACTCAGATGGGGTCCTTATATTTTCTCTTAGTACAATAATCCTTTGAGGTGAGATCTGATAACTTTAATTACTATTTTATTAAAAAAGAAGAAGAAGAAGAAGAAGAAGAAGAAGAAGAAGAAGAAGAAGAAGAAGAAGAAGAAGAAGGAGTTTATCCAGAGTAGGCATGGAAGCACATACCTGTAATTCCAGTATCCAGGAGGTTCAAGGCAAGCCTGATATACTAATAAGAAACAGGCCAATCAGAGCTACACAGAAATACACACACACACACACACACACACACACACACACACACACACTGGACAAAAATGTAGCCCAGTTGCCAGAGTGATTGCTAGCATGCTTGGTTTGTCCCAGAGTTTGGTCCCTGATCCCTGATACTACATAAAACTAGATATGTTAACATGTAGCTGTCACTGACTACTTTGTGAATTCCTTTCTCTCTCCCACCCTTCTCTACCCCTTTACTTTGTCCCTTTCAACACCCTTGCACTAGATAGGAGAGAGAAAAGGATAAAGGGGAAAAGGGATGCCGTTATCATTAGGCTACTTCCTGTTGGTTAGGGGGCATCAAGTTCCTTGAGGCAAGTTTGATCTAATTTATTCTTCTCATTTATTTGTGCACAGCTACTTGACAAACCACAAACAACAGCAACAAACAGCATCCAACCCACCGCCCAGCCACCAGAAGCAACAACCCACCTATCAGGGCTCTAGCATTTATATATCCTCTGGAAAGTTCCCAAAATTCCAAACATCACACACTCGCAGAAATTACCTGCAGCTGGCAAAACCATGCCTTTGCTAGAGCATGAGGCAAATCATAGTCGGCTGCTTAAGAAAACATGCATAGGAGAAATACTTCATATTGAAATATCTTTAATTTAATGTGGGAGTGCCAAACACAGTAGCACATACCTGTAATCCCAGTGCTCAGGAGACTAAGGCAGAAGGATTGCTGTGAGTACAAGGCTAACCTGAGCTACATGGCAAAACCATATCTAAAACAAAACAAAACAACAAAACATAAGCAAATAACAAAGCTACAGAGTGATAATTTAATATGAGATTGGTATTTTTATCTAGTTCTAAGATTTTGTGAAAATACTTTTTCCCTAGAGATTTTGAAACGTTGCTATATTCTCTCTCTGTTAGGGTTATTGAGGCAGGGGTTCGCTATCTATCCCCGGCTGGCCTGCAGCTTACTATATAAGACCACAGTAGCTTCAAACTCAGAGGCTAAACCGAAATCCTATCTCCTTTTGGGTCATCCCACCTCTATTAGATATATATTTCTAAAATGTCATGTCTCTGTTACCAATTTACATATGATAATATGCTTCTTTTGGACAGAAACCATACTTCAGTAATTTTGGAGCTTTGGGAGAACTTTGTATGTCGTGGACATTCAGAACTGCTTTATAGTTGTTTTTACTCTAAGTGACTGTAAGTAATAGTCCCAAATGCATAGCTCTAGAGGTTAATTCCTTGTTCCCTGAAATCATTGTGAACTAGAGGCTGGGCTGGGCCTTAAGTTTTCTAGCATCTTTTCTATTACCTCACATAATAATGCAGCTAAGTAGATATTAATATTTATTTAATGAAGTCAGGAGTGGTGGCATAGGCCTTCAATCCCAATACTCTAGAGGATCATGAATTCCAGGCCAACTTCAGTTGTATAGTGAGTTCCTGGCAAGCCAGGCTATATAATGAGACCTTATCTAAAATAATAAATAAAACAAATGAAAAATATTATTGAATAAGAAGTGAGGACAGCGGGGGTGGTGGTAGTGGTGGGGAGGGCCTGGAGAGATGACTCAGAGGTTAAGAGCACTGGCTGCTCTTCCAGAGGTCCTGAGTTCAATTCCCAGCAACCACATGGTGGCTCACAGCCATCTATAATGTGATCTGATGCCCTCTTCTGACACCTGTACATGCAGGCAGAGCACTGTATACATAGTAATAAATAATTAAATCTTTGAAAAAAAAAAGAAGGTTGAAGGGGAAGAACATTAGTCCTTTGGCTGAGAGGCCTCTCCCTTACTGCTCTCCCCTACTTCTCTGGGTTTTTGGGTACTTCAGCATTTTTCTACGTCTTCTGCCTTTCTTCATTTTGCTGTTGTGCCTCCTTATTCCACTTTCTCCTTCTTGCTACTCTGCCTCCTCCTTACTCTACCCCCTTGTTGTCCTTTCTTGCTCTCCTGTTTGCTGGAGGACTTGACAGGTATGATGGGCTGAACCAACCCTAGCATAGGCCCACATCACTTAACCCAGTGCCTCATTGCTGAACCCCAGGGCACGGATGTGAGTAGCTAGAGTTATAGAAGTGTCCTTCCCTACCCTGTGGCAAGACAGTGTGGATCTGGTACAATTTGGCCTGCAGAGGTTCTGCCTTAGTAAGAAGGAAGTGGGAAATACTTCTGGAAAGAAAACTGAAAAGTAAGAAAGTCAGAACTTTTTTTCATGACTGCCAACTCATTTGTCCTTAAAGTTTTCTTCCTGGAAGAAATAGTGGGATGGCAGATTCTTAGTCAAGGCTTAAAGGTGTCAAGTGGCTGGTACAGGCCTTTAATTCCAGCACTCAAGGCAGAGACAGGCACATATCAGTGAGTTCATAGCAAGTTACAGGCCAGCCAGGGCTACATAGTGAGACCTGACCTCAAAAACAAAATTAAAATAATAAGCAATCAGCTGCCAAAGAGTAAAGTAAAACTATATGGAGTGAGAGTACACAGCGCTATGAAATGAACTCAAATGCCTGTGGATGAAAAGCAAACTCACCAAGAAAACTTTCAGTTTTGCTTGAAGAGCTCAGAGGGGAATTAGTAGAAAACTAAAGACTTAGAAGAAATAATGCTGCAAGGTACTAATTCCATAAAAACTAGAATTGCCTTGACCCTAAACCCACAAGAATTAGAAGCTGCAAGGAGAGAGTGTAGCTTTAGAGTCTGGCTGTAGAAATACAAAAGAGAACACAGAGCTGAATGTAATGAGCTTCTCTGTGCACTTGACAGCACTGACTGGATGTAGCTCAGTGGTAGCATACCTCATGTAACACTTATAGGAACCTGAGGTCAGCAGTGGGTTTGTAATGCAGAAAAAAAAAAAACAAAACCCCCAAATCTAAATTCTATAAGGAATTAAAATGTTTGGGGAGAGGGAGGGAGAGAGGGAAGGAGGGAGGGAGGGAGGGAGGAAGAATGAGGCAGACAGACACAGAGACAGAGAGAGAGACAGAGACAGAGAAAGAAACAGTAGAAATCCCAGTGAGCTAGGAGTGTGACATATGCCTGTTAATCTAGCAATTGAGAGGTAGAGGTGGACTAGGATCCTGTTCAAGACCACTCTGGGCTATAAGAGACTCTATCTCAATTATTAAGTAAATAAATAATAAAGTAGCATGGAGTAACTTTTTAAGTCTTCTAGAAATTAAAATATTCAGAGGCTGAAGTATCAGAATTAAGAGCTGAAAAAAAAATTCTGTTGTTCAAGTAGAAAATCTCCAAAGAGGCTAGGCTTAGTGGCTTATGCCTAGAAAAACAGATCATGAATTAGTATGTAAAATCATTAATATGTGAAATACGTAAAATAAGTACTACAAAAGAAGTTTATTAGAAATTGTGCCACTTGCCAGGTATGGTGGTGCACACCTTTAATCCCAGCACTTGGGAGGCAGAGGCAGGCGGATCTCTGTGAGTTCGAGGCCAGCCTGTTCTACAATAGCAAGTCTAGGACAGCCAAGACTACACAGAAAAACCCTGTCTCTAAAAACCCAAAAAAAATTTAAAAATAAAAAAATAAAGAAATTGTGCCATTTAATTTTATAAATGAAAATGAATTTGAGGGTTGGAGAAATCATTCAAGCCTTAAAGGCTAGGCTTGCAACTAAACGTGTAGGAGTTTGGTTCCAGCACCCATGCCTGTTTCTTCACCACACTCCCCTGACCCCCAAGAAAGAAAGCTAGAATTTGAAAACAGATTAGTATATTTAGAGAAAATCAAAGTGGAGCATTATGTCTAGACTCAATCTGAAAAAGATCAGTGTGAAGAAAAATTGTCAACTTTACAGATGGCATAAGAGTTAGCCAGAAAGGAACTTCAGTGTTAGTTAAACAGCAACAAGCTGCAAACATTGAAATATGGAAAGTGGAAAAAATCATTGAAAATGGGGAAAAAATGAAAAGTTTGATCCAAAACAGCAAATAGATAGTTTGTGGATTTAGGTGACATCATTTTTTAAGCCAGAGAATGAATTGCTGAGCTCAAACCAAATATTGAAGTAAACAGTGGAGGAGGATGAAGCAAGGATGCTAAAATTTAAGAGGCCTAACTGAGAAAGTGTAACTAGAAGTTGGAAGGATACCAAAGAGAAACAGACACAATGGTTGAATGAAAAGCATAGGCTGAATGGATACATCAGAGAGGAAACAGCCAAGCAGAAGACAGACTGCAGTGGGTTGCAGTGGACTAGAAAAAGAAAATCTTTTCATGAATACAAATTAGAGTCTGCAAGAGAAAGTGGAAGTCTTAGAGGCACATAAAAAAGAATTAGAGGGATGGAAAGATGGCTATTGGTTTAGAGTACTTGCTGCTTCTCAGAGGACCTAAGTTTGATTGGCTCCCACATCCACATAAAGTGACTGACAAGGACCTCTAACTCCTGTTTCTGGACCTCACATCCTCTTGTGGCCTCCAAGGCAGCTGTTTTCTGGTGTACATACATATAAATCTTAAAAACAAAAAACAATAGGAGCTGGGTGTGGTGGCATGCTCCTTTTTTTTTTTTTTTTAAGAGTTTTAAATTTATTATATGTAGATAAGTGCTCTATCTGCATGTACACCTGCATGCCAAAAGAGGGCGTTAGAGGGTATAGATGGTTGGGAGCCACCATGTGGTTTCTGGGACTTGAACTCAAGACCTCTGGAAGAGCAGATGGTACTCTTAATTGCTGAGCCACCTCTCCAGCTTGGTGGCACACTCTTAATCCAGCACTTGGGAGGCTGAGACAGGCAGATCTCTGAGTTCCAGGACAGCCAGAGCTACATAGCGAGACTCTGTTTTGAACACCCCTCCCCAAATAAGGTAAAACATTTCATTTAAGACTATAAAGCTAGCCTATGACACATCCTGGACCTTCTTTCCCCTATGAGAACTCTCAGAACTGAAAACAGAAAGTAAGAGAAAGTAGTATGTCTTTGGAAAGTACTCCCAAGTAAAAGAGTAGGTGGACATATTCAAAAATCAAAACTCTAAGCAATCTGATAGTGCACACCCAGTATTGAGTAGCTAAGGAATGAAGAAGGAGAACAAAAACCAGCCTGAGCTATGTAGCTAGACACTGTTACAAAAATAATCCCAGACACTCCTGAGAAGGGGACTTTCTCAGCTCCTTCTCCGTGCTCTTTAGAGATGGCAAGAATTTCTGTGGTCATGGGGGTTGGCGCTAATATCAAAGCTTTTCTATTTCTAGATCCAGTATATCAGAAGAGAGGCAAAAACCTAATGGGAATCCTTCCATTGCTCCTTCACCCACTGAAGAAACGTGCTTTTACAAATGACCAAATAGAATAGCTATGTAAAACATGAAGTTGTATTGTCAAGTGGTGAGATGTAGAAAAGAATATGTGAAGCTGGGCAGTGGTGTCACACACCTTTAATCCCAGAACTCAGGAGACAGAGACAGGTGAATCACTGAGTTCCAGGCCAACCTGGTCTACAGAGTGAGTTCCAGGACAACCAGGGATACACAGAGAAACCCTGTCTAAAAAAAGAAAGAAAAGAAAGGAAGGAAAGAAAGAAGAGGAAGGGGATATGTGTGTAGCTGGTCTCTGCTACTTTGTGAGTTCTTCTTTTTCCCATCCTTTATCCCCTCCACCCCCTGTCTCATCCCCTAACACTAGACAGAAGAGAAACAAGGATAAAGAGGAAAGAGGAAATGGGAAAATCCGCCCTAAACAACCAGGATTTAAAATGTCACGCAGTTGCAGAAACTCTTTGCAGTTGGCAAAACCACACTTCTGCTAGAGCATGAGGCAAATCATAATCAGCTGCTGTGAACTGTCTGAAGCAGCCCCACATCCCCATTAAAAGAATACACCTGGTGTTTATATAAACTAAATCATATAAGACATTGAAGGGGTGAAGGTTATGATTAAGACTTAACATTTTGAGCTGGGTGTGGTGGCGCACGTCTTTAATCTCAGCACTTGGGAGGCAGAGGCAGGTGGATTGCTGTGAGTTCAAGGCCAGCCTGGTCTACATAGTGAGTCTAGGACAGCCAAGGCTACACAGAGAAACCCTGTCTCAAAAAAAAAAAAAAAGACAACATTTTGAACCATATAACACTTAGGAAAATGAAAATGAAGATTTTACACGGTTACTAAAAAAAACAAAACAAATATGGAATAAAATTAATGTTTATAAAAGCAACAGCGAGAAAGACTATGCAAAGCTTCAAAAAAGACTTTGCTCCCAGAGGGGATTTTCTGGGGTTTTTTTTCTTCTTTATATATTTTGTTCCAAAAAAGTCTGAAAGAATGGTTGAACAGTTTTGTTTTGTTTGAAAGATTTATTTATTATGTACACAATGTCCTGCCTGCATATATGCCTGCCCGCCAGGAAAGGGCACCAGATCTCCTTATAGATGGTTATGAGCCATCACATGGTTGCTGGGAATTGAACTGAAGACCTTTAGAAGAGCAGCCAGTGCTCTTACCTTTAGCCATCTCTCCAGCCCAATGGCTGAACAGTTTAAAAAATTGCAGGTGGAAATGGAGGGGCCCGAGAAACAAAATATGGCTGAAAATGGGAAAACAAAAGGGGTCACTTTGCTCTCTCTTTTCTGAAAGGATCAGAGTTGGTTTGGTTGTTTAGCTGGAGATGTTAGGAGTGGAAGTAGAAGCACTTGGGAGGTGAGGAGCACTGTAAAAGAGAAAACAAAAAGTCTTAGTCCTAGTGACTGAGCAAGAGAGCAGAGTTTCCCCACAGAAGGAAAGAGGGGAGGAAATAGCGCTGGAGGGTAGGCAGGTCAGTGAGAAGATGAAAAAGCTGGAGGACAATCTGATGAAACAGCCTGTTTTGATAGAAAGGATTAATCTTCAGCCAGCTTCCGGACCAGAATTAGGGGAGGTTACAAGATCATCATCAGCTTTCCCAGTAGTCGTACAGCATATGCCTGCTAATGGTGGGGAACAAGGTTATGACAAGATAGGATGGCATCCTATAGAAATGGTAGATCTAAGGCATTTTAGAGAGGCTGTGGTTTCATATAGGATACACCCCCCCTTATGTGAAACAAATTCTAAATAACTGGGCTACTCAAAATATTATTCCCAAGACTAGACGGCATTGGTGACAGCTGTACTAGAGGCTGTTCTGCAGCTGCAATGGCTAACAGGGTAAAGCAGAGAAGCTACAGCTACTGGGAAGTGAAATAGAGCGAGGACAATGAATATAGTAAAAGACCAGGTACAAGGTTATAATGAAATTTTAGTTCAGTACATGCTATTTTAACATAAATATTATTGGCTTTTAGTCATGAGGCATAGAATGTTCCTGTCTTGCATATGCAGGAGAAACTGCATCAAGGGGTAATATCCTTGGCAAAAGATTAGAAGACTTAGAAACAAGCACAAAACTAGAGAAGACAGATATTCTAAGGAATGATGTTTTTAGAAATGGCAGATCAAAACAGGTGATATGATAGTTTTACATGTAACATTGAGATGGTTTCACACTTTTTACAAGACAGCTAAATATGCTTCAGGAAGGGTTCCAGCTACATATTATTTGTGTTTGTGTCATTAAAAGAAAGAGAATGACTCTTGGTAGGTCAACCATGCTTCCAAGGCAGGCCTCACACTGAAAAATGTTTGAGCAACACAAATTGGACTTAATGGCTGAGAGAGAAGGGGGTGAGGGAGTTGTGTGTGTAAGAAGGTGATAGTGGATGTATGAGAGGTTGAGGGTTGAATATGATTAAAACACATTATATAAATTTTTAAATAAAAATAGTATTTAAAAACTCAAAGAAGGGCTGGAGAGTTGGCTCAGTGGTTAAGAGCACTGTCTGCTCTTCCAGAGGTCCTGAGTTCATCCCAGCAACCACATGGTGGTTCACAACCATCTACAATGGGATCTGATGTCCTTCTGGTGTGCAGATAGAGCATTCATATACAGAAAATAAAAAAAAATAAAATCTTTTTTAAAAACTCAGAAGCAGATTAAGCTATTTTAAAATTTTTGTGTGTGTTTTTTTTGTTTTTTTGGTTTTTTTTTGAGACAAGTTTTCTCTGTAGCTCTGGCTGTCTTGGAACTCACTCTGTAGACCATGCTAACCTCAAGCTCAGAGATCCACCTGCCTCTGCCTCCCATGTTCTGGGATTAAAGGTGTGTGACACCATGCCTCTGTGTGTGGTGTGTGTGTGTGTGTGTGTGTGTGTGTGTGTGTGTGTGTGTAGGGGTGGGTGGGTGCAGAGACACCACAGCACGTGTGTAAAGGGCCAAGGAGAACTAGGAGAAGGCACTTCTCTCTTTTTACCATGGGCTGTGCCAGTTGAACTCAGGTTACAGGCTGGATGGCAAGTGCCGTTACTCACTGAGCCATCTCAGTGGCTCTGGAATAGTTATTCACCTCCCTTTGGGGCTATAAAAACTAAATGAAGTAGCTAATGAGTGGAGGATTTATTGAATGACTGAATGCATGGGAGGGACTAACTAACCCATGTGATTGTAATTTTAGGTGCCTGTGGCATTTGATGATGTCTCCATCTACTTTTCCACTCCAGAGTGGGAAAAATTAGAAGAATGGCAAAAGGAACTTTACAAGAATATCATGAAGGGCAACTACGAGTCTCTCATCTCCATGGGTGAGGCTGAGTTGGCACCTTTTGAATGAGGTGCCAGCAGTCACAAGAGGGCTCAGACAGTTCCTTTTCCTCCGGTGTCCTCATTCCCACTGTCCTCATACATTTCAGAATCTGGTTTCAAGCCAAAGAAGGACAACACTAACCTATGTGCATTTCCCATAATTAGATTTACTTTTACCTACTTTTTTGAGTAGCTGTTGTAAGTAGTTGGAGGGCGATAGATGGGGAGAAGTGAAACAGGAACTAAAGGAAATTGATTACCTGACCGTGGACCTCAAATATTCAGCGGCCTTGATGGCAGCTGGTGGCCATACTCACTTACCTCTTTGTCATGCCTGCTTTCCACTTTTCCTCTCCTAGATTATGCCATGAATCAACCTGATGTTTTATCTCAGATTCAACCAGAAGGAGAACACAGTACAGATGACCAGCCAAGGCCAGAAGCGAGTGAGATTCCTGCAGACCCCAGTGAAGGTAAATAAGAGAAAAGACTATATACTCTTCAGCTCCTTTTCCTGGTCAGAGAAGGGGGCTCAACTCAGAGAAAGCCGGACTTCGAGGTATCCAGAGTCATTCAGTGCTAAAATACTTACACTGTGAATGGACATTTAAATTCTAGAGGGGCTCAGTGATCACTTTGTCATTTACCCGTCAAGACATCACACATGCTAGTGGAGTGCTTTACCACCCCCTTATTTCTTTTGAGATATATATTTTTCTTTTTTGTATATATATTTTGTATATAGTTAGTATGTTTTTGCTGAAAATGATCAAACTATGTTTGATTTTCTTAATCATGTTTTTATTGTTTATAGTTTTAGCCTGCATTGATGATTATCAGGCTAGATATTTACTCAAATGAGAATGTGTTTCATGTAACATGAACCAACCAATATGTAACATTAAAGAAAACAAACTCACAGAACTCAGCATACAATCATACTCACAGCTAGGATATATTACAGCAAATGGATATGAAGCAACAGCATCAAAAGATAAGTGGAAGAAACCAGAAGCAAATTTCCCAGAGTCTTCTCCCTGTGGTATCTCACAAGGCATAATTAATTCCCCTTAGCAGTGAATGTGACAACATACAAAATACTATTATAGATACTCAGTGTCTAAGGTTTTCTTTGAGTTGTCACACAGGCCCACTCTGCCTATCGTATTCAAATTCCTGATTCCCAAAAGGAAAGCAGGGAATAAAGCATACTGTTAGCAGTTGGGGCATAGTAATATACTCTTGTCATTTAGGGAAATTGTTGTGTATAGAAAGAACAGTGTGCCAGCTCTCTATACCTGCAGGCACATCCTTCTCAGGATGAGCAGTCTCAGCCTGTGCTGAACTTCCCTTCTCCTGACATAGGGAACAAGCCCTGCTTGCTTTCACTGGAGAAGACTACTAACCACTTGTTCTAGCTTCATTTCTCTTGCTATAATAAGATGTCCTGACAAAACGCAAGTTAGGAGGGAAAGTGTTTATTTTAGCTTCAATTTCAGGCAGTAGTCCATCGTTGTGGAAAGGCTGCAGCATGGAGCTTAAAGTAGCCACTCACATCACATCCATAGTCAAAAGCAGATAGGAATGAATAAACGTGTGCAGGCTCATGTGCTTGCTTTCTTGTTCTCAGCTTGGTTTATTCACTTTACACAGTTCAACATGACCACAGGCTAACCGAATGTAAACAGTTCCTCATTAAGACTCCTTTCCTAGCTGGGCGTGGTAGCGCATGCCTTTAATCCCAGCACTTGGGAGGCAGAGGCAGGCCAGCTTGGTCTACAGAATTAGTCCAGGACAGCCAAGGCTACACAGAGAAACCCTGTCTCGAAAAACCAAAACAAAAAACAAAAACAAAACTCCTTTCCTAGGTTGTATCAAATTGACAAAGCTAATAATCACACCCAGTAGTCTTAAATATGAAACCAAAATACTAAATGAAATTATGATGCTTTTCTTTTTTTTTTTTTTTAATGGTGTGTATTTTGTAGTTTTGTCCACTGAAAAGATCTAAAAGTAATGATAACTGATTAGCAATTAGCAGCATTCCTGAGGGCCAGTAGGAAGCACCAATACATCTATCTTTATATGTACGTATTAAATGGCACAGGTCACTGTTTTCAGAACCTTGTGAAAGATGTAAATCCCCTTTAGGACTTAAGGATTCTTTTTGAAAGAATCCTCCCTGCCAAAAAAAAAGGGGGGGGCTTCATCATATATTCTCCCCTCCCCTCTCTCCTCTTCTCCCTTTCTCCCTCTTTCTTCCTCTCTCTTTCTGTCTCTGTCTCTTCCTTTTTCTCCTTTCTCTTCTCCTTCCTCTTCCTCCTCTTCTTCTTCCTCCTTCTTTTTGAGATAAGGTTTTTCTATGTAGCCTTTGCTGTCCTGGAACTCACTGTGTATACCATGCTGGCCTTGAACTCACAGAAATCTGCCTGCCTCTGCTTCTTTAAATTCAAGGCATATGCCACATGTTTTATCTTTATTTTTATTTAACATATATGGTACTTTTGCCAGAATGTTTGTTGGTGTACCACATGTGTGCAGTGCCCATGAGGGCAGAAGAGGGCAGGACCCCCTGGGACTGGAGTTACAGACAGTTGTGACCTATCATGAGGCTGCTGGAAATTGAATCCAAGTTACCTAGAAGATCAGCTAGTGCTCTTAACTGCTGAGGCATCTTTCAAGCTCCCCTCAATGTCTTTTAAATCAGGCAGAGACTAATGGAATATAACTGTGCCCACAGCAGAAAGAAGAGGTCAAATAAGAAAAGGGCCCAAAGACCCTTTGCTTGGGGAGAAATAGGAAAGTGCAAGGTTTAGCATGGATAGCAACCTGCTTTTCTTATTTCCTTCTGTGAGCTAGTAAGTTAAGTTCAGCTTTATCTTTGTTCCTCCCTTGATTTTGAATGTACATGTATCCATAAAGAAAGGAGTAGACATGGTATTAGAGGCAGGTGGATCTCCGTGAGTTCGAGGCTAGCCTGATCTATGTATGGAGTTCTTTTTTTTTTTTTAACATTATTTATTTATACAGTATTCTGCCCACATGTGTGCCAGAGGAGGGCACCAGATCTCATTGTAGATGGTTGTGAGCCACCATGTGGTTGCTGGAAATTGAACTCAGGGCCTTTGGAAGAGCAGACAGTGCTCTTAACCTCTGATCCATCTCTCCAGCCTACGTATGGAGTTCTAAGCCACCCAGGGCTACAAATTGAGACCTTGCCTTCTTTCTCCACAAAAAAAGGGGGGTGGGTGAGAGAGGGATGTAGGGAGAGGGATTGAGACAGTGGGTAAAGGCACTTGCTGCCAAGCCTGGTGCCCTGAGTTTGATTCACAAGAACCAACACAGTGAAAGCAGTGCTTCAACCCCTACAGGTTTTGCTCTAAGCGACACATGTGCACCTACAAATAAATAAATAAAAGTGTAGAAGGGCTGGTGGGTATGAAGAGAAGGACCTAAATAAATGAAATTCTATTAATCAGAAATGTGTGATTTTTATAGTCACATTTCACAGGCATGATGGTACAAGCTTGTATTCTCAGCAGTATGGGTAGAGTGGGGACAGGGAGGTTAGGAGGAATTCAGTGTCATCTTTAGCCACATAACAAGTTGGAGGCCAATCTGGGTTACATGAGATCATGTCTCTAAAGGAATAAATAAAGAAGTAGCAGTAAACAGATGTGGTTCAGAAGCAGAGGCAGGTTGATCTCTGTGAATTCAGGGCCAGCCAGAGATACATAGCCAAACAAAAACAAAACAGAAAAAAAGAAAAAAATTGACAATGTCATGTTCAACAAATGAACATGATTATGTTACCTTTTAAAGAGATTTATTACTTTATGTGTATGAATGCTTTGCCTGCATGTATGTATGTGCACTGCATATCCAAGGTCAGAAGAAGCCATTAGAACTGCAATTACAGGTGGTTGTGTGCTAGGAATCAAACCATGTTCTCTGCAAGTGCAACAGGAGCCTTAACCACTGAGCCAGCTCTCCAGCACCATTTCACATCTAAGTCAAGTCCCTGAAGACCATTTTCTCTTTTTCTCCACAAATAGAGCCTGGCCTTTCAACCTCAGATATTCTGTCTTGGATTAAACAAGAGGAAGAGCCTCAGGTTGGAGTCCCCCAAGAACCTAAAGAGAACGAGCTCTACAAAGGCACCTATGCTGGTGAGTGACAGAGGGAACAGAGATGCTCAGATCCAGCTTAGACCACGAAAGACTAAAGAATGTAGCTGAAAAGGTGCTAGAAAGGCAAGGAACAGAGAGAAAAAGAAAGGAAGAATGATAGAAAGAAAGAAAAATATTGTCAGCCAAGTTATAAATGAAATCAAAAGGTCACCAAGATAAATTTTAAGTAGGAAAACCCACTTTTAAAAATACATTAATTTATTAGTGTGTAGGGAGGCACATGCAGAGATCCAAGGACAGCTTATGGGAGTTGTTTCTCTTCTTCTGTGTGTGGGTTGCCAGGCTTGATGGCAAGGCCATTTACCCACTGAGCCATCCCGTCAGACCAGAAAACTTGTTCTTAAATGCAAAGACAAATCAGGACTCTTGGGACTGGGTATATTAGTATAAAAGTGTGGTACACACACAAACCCCTAGGTTCAACCTCTAGCACCATATTGTTGTCAGGGGAAGAATAATGAGTATATATAAATGAATAAAAAATATGGGAATTAGAAAAACAGCATTTGAAGATTACTTTGAAAAGATAGAACAGAGCCAGATGTGGTGGCCTATAATCCCAGCACTCAGGAGGCAGAAGCAGGAGGATTGCCTGGTCTATAGAGTAAGTTTTAGGCCAATCAGGGTTATACAGCAAGACTTTGTCTCAGTTATCAATCAATATAGAATGGAACAAAATGGGGAATGAGATAGAGAGAAACAAACACAACAGAAATGAAAATGTTGGAGAAGTGCAAATGGAAATATAGGAGCCCTCCCTCAATAAAAGGGAAAATAATGATAGGTAAAGAAACAAATGTTTCCTTCAATAATGAGATTTGGGGTCAACTATGATTTACCTCTTGAATTATAAAAAAGAATCTTGGCCCATGAGATGGCTTTAGTGGATAAAGGCACCTGTTGCCAAGCGTGACCATATAAGTTTGATTTCCCAAGACTCACATGGTGGAAGTAGAGAACCAATTCCTACAAGCTGTCATCTGACCTCCACATTTGTAGTATGGCATGCACATGTCCCTACCCACCCCCACAAGATAAACAATGTAATTTATAAAAGAGAATCTGAAGATCAGAAGGGTCTCAATTGTTTATATAGCTTAATAGAATCTGGTATCTTAATTTGTTTTATAGTATTTTCTGTGCCCTCTGTTTCTTTAGACTCTGGGAATTACAGCCAGGAAATACCACAGTTTCTATTCTTTAGGAGATTTACATCACAGACATGCATATCAATGTAGGCATGTCTGTTGTTAGGTGCAGGAGTGAGTTAGATGGATGACTTAAGACATTTGAGGTTTGGAATGCATAACTAAGGATGTGAAAAGCCAATCTGAAGTCCCAGTACTCAAGGAGTTCAAGGCAGATCAGCTATATTGCAAGTTTGAGGCTAGGTTGAGTTGCAGGAAACCCCATCTCACACTCTATTCCCTCCCATCCGTAGTAAAGGAGTGTGAGGACAGAATGGGCCTAAAAGACTGACTGGTTTGATTTGACTGTGATCTGGGGAGACAGGGAGACAGATGGGGAACATCCTGGAAAAGGGAGGACAGAATGATCAGAGATGCAAAGAGGTGGAAATGTGTTCTTATTTCTGGGAAGATCGAGTCAGCTGGCTTCAAGGAAGGGCTTATCTCATAGAGTGTAGAATAAAGAGGTGATTTTAGTCCCTGTCACACCAGCAACAGAGAAAGTTATTGAGTAGAGGTGAAACATTAAGAAAATAATGTGGGAGAAAAAACCCAAAAAACCAAAACAACAACAACAAAAAAGAAAATAATGTGGGGAAAATTGGTGCCAAGATTATCATCCATGCCCTGCCCCCAGTTTTTTCAAAACAGAGTTTCTCTGTATAACCATAGCTGGCCTCGAACTCAGAGATCCACCTGCCTCTGTCTCCCAAAGTGCTGGGATTACAGGTGTGTGACACTGCACCCTGCTGGTTATCCCTTTTCAAAATAGAGTGTCAAAATACTTACATATGTAATGTTTGCCACACAGTCTACAGGTGCCGTATTAATAATGAGAGCCCTTCCCTGCGATTATTTGAGCAGCTAGGGATGGGCAGGAATGTGAGAGGTACAGGTGTGATGGCTGTTGACAGCTGTAACTCTGTGTCCCTTCTTTCAGATGAAGAACTTGTCATCAAAGCTGAAGATCTTGCTAGAGCCTCCTTGTGCCCTGAAGTTCCAGTGGCCTTCTCTGCTCCACCACCAGCAGCAGCCAAGGATGCGTTTTCAGATGTAGCTTTCAAAAGCCAGCAGTGTACACCCATGGCACCTTTTGGACGTACAGCCACTGACCTGCCTGAAGCTTCAGAGGGACAAGTGACTTTCACTCAGTTAGGAAGCTATCCACTCCCACCTCCAGTTGGAGAGCAGGTGTTCTCTTGTCACCATTGTGGCAAGAGTCTCAGCCAAGACATGTTAATGACACATCAGTGTAGCCACGCTGCTGAACACCCCTTAACCTGTGCCCAGTGTCCCAAGCACTTTGCCCCACAGGCAGATCTTGGTAGCACCTCCCAGGATCATACCAGTGAAACACCACCCACCTGCCCTCACTGTGCCCGGACCTTCACTCACCCGTCCCGACTCACATACCACCTTCGGGTCCACAACAGTACTGAGCGCCCTTTCCTCTGTCCTGATTGTCCCAAGCGCTTTGCTGACCAGGCTCGACTCACCAGCCATCGGAGAGCTCATGCTACCGAGAGGCCCTTCCGCTGCTCACAGTGTGGTCGTAGCTTCAGCCTGAAGATCAGTCTCCTGCTGCATCAGAGGGGACACGCCCAGGAACGCCCCTTCTCTTGTCCTCAGTGTGGCATAGACTTCAATGGCCACTCTGCACTGATTCGTCATCAGATGATCCACACAGGGGAGCGGCCCTACCCATGCACAGACTGTAGCAAGAGCTTCATGCGTAAGGAACATTTGTTAAACCACCGGAGGCTGCACACAGGTGAGCGGCCTTTCCAGTGTCCGCACTGTGGCAAGAGCTTCATCCGCAAACATCACCTCATGAAGCACCAGCGCATCCACACAGGCGAGCGGCCCTACCCCTGTGCAGTTTGTGGAAGGAGCTTCCGCTACAAGCAGACACTCAAGGACCACCTGCGGACGGGTCACAGTGGAGGCTGTGCGGGTGATAGGGACCCTTCCGCACAGCCACCAGATCCACCTGGTCCACTCTTAACTGCTCTGGAAACCTCTGGCCTAGGTGTTAGCACTGAAGGTCTAGAATCTAGTCAGTGGTATGGGGAAGGGAGTGGAGGAGTGGTTTTGTAAGTCTGTGGCCCATTGGTTATTTATGTTCACAGCAGGGCAGAAAGTCCAGGAGAAATCCCACAAGCTCCACAACCCATAGTAATTATTATCTGATACATAAAGGAATTTGGGGTCAATACTCAACTAGAGACACACTTCTGCTTTAGAAGTCCACAGCAGTACAAGAATACCATAGTTTGAAAACTGGAAGAGAATACAACATTGGTGGTTTTTTTGTTTTTGTTTTTGTTTTTTTCAGATACCACAAAGCCGAGTTGGAAAGCAAGGCTTGGCTTCTGATCATCCTATCAGGGTAGCAGAGTGAGAGTAGACTGCCTCTAGGTAGAGACAGGTCCATGGGAAGAGCCTCAAACCTTGAAGCCATCAGGGGGCATGAGGATGCTCAGAGCTGTTCTCTGATTCCTCCGTGGAGAGATGATTGTTGGGAGAATGTGCTTTAGCCACTTGCTATGTTGTTGTGTCTCTGAAACCAGCTAAGCTCTGTTCATGCCCCTGTAGTCACCTGTCTCTGCAACATGATGACGGAAGCTGCATTCCTAGGCCTAGATTCTGTCTGCCAATACATTTTGTTTAATGTTGGTGAAAAGAAATCTGACTTGATAGCTTATTTAAGGGGAGAGTTCTTAGCTTTAACTAGCTTGATTTGAAACATTCAGATTCTTGTAGCTGCTGTTAAAAGGGTAGAGAACTTCACCACAGCCCTGGTTAGAAAATTAGGAGGAGAGTTTTCTCTTCAGTTTTAGGAGCTAACAATCCCAGAGATCCCAGGCACAACAGTAACAGCATGGCCTAAAAGTTTATTATCTACTCATCCCTTATCTTTTCCAAGCTGGTGATCTGGTTTTTCTGTTTCTAGTGTTTGATTTTTCTCTGTCTCTCATTTGAAACAGGGTCTCACTGTGTATCCTGGCCTGGAACTTGCCTTGTAGACAGGCTGGCCTTGAACTCAGAGATCTGCCTGCCTCTGCCTCCTGTTCTGGGTGCAGCTCCACGCCCAGCCTGATTTTCATTACAGTCCTCAGCAGCAAAGATGACAGCATTTTATTAAGGCATCAAGAAGTTTAGAAAGTACCCCTGAACTTAGGGCTTTTGTTCCCTGGTAGTGTGATAGCAGTATTGTCATGTGACTCTCTTGAGGAAAGGATTTGTGCCCCTGCCTCACTGGCAGTGAACAGACTAAGACCCTTCTTCAGCCATTGAGAGCTAAGCACAGTATCTGTCTTACCTGTGGTGCTGTTTTTTTAAGATAGAAATTTTCATGGTGTAGCCCTGGCTGGCTTGGAACTCAGAGATCTTCCTGCTTCTGCATCCAAAATGCTAGGATTAAAAGCATGCACTGTCACGACTTGCCACTTGTACTTTGAGGAGCCATGGCTACCATATGTTCTTTCCTTGGGCTCGCTTAGTCATGTGAGAACATCCAAACCAAGTTCTATTCCTAAGTGTCTGTGCAACCAGGTAAATGTCCTCTTCCCTTGTCAATGCTCACATTTTTTTTTATCACCAGAATGAGGCTGTTGAAAGAAAAGGTGAGCCTCTAGAATCTTTTTAAAAAGAAAGAAAAATCTTGTGATACAATTTTTCTCTGACAAAAACCCCATCCTTCCTTTGACTTCTGTTCCGACAAAGCCAAATGAGACAGGAAAACCAAAGAGAGAAACTCATGTAGAAAGTTGGTGGAAATCAGCTTGCCTTGTTCTGCACTTGGTGGGTCCTGAAGTAGACAGAGAACATAGAAACTTACATTTGGGACAGAAAGCTATTTATCCCCACACCCCTTTGTCACCCCAGAGTTTTCTATGATGTCTAGAATGAGATCTGGAATGGCTTAGACATGACACTTTCTGGACAGGAAGGGAATGCTTTCCCCTTATTACTAGGCCCAACCTTCAGCCTACATAGTTAATGTAACCACAGTATGAAATGGCATTTGCCTAGCTAAAGTGCTCCTGGCAAAGTTCTGTCAGAACATCCTGCTCTTGAGGATAATCACACATATAAAACACTGTTTTGTGACATAATACCAAGGATTCTGGGAGACATTAGAAGTGTGTGTGAAACCTGACCTGCTGTTGTAACTTTTAGCTCATGGGCAATGAAAATGCCATCGGGATAGGCCATACATGATGGCAGAACTGTGGTATATTGGGATAAAGATCTTAGCCAGAATCTAGACCACCCCACAGGACAACTTGTAAATTCTGAAATCCCCAAATCAGGGTTCCAGCTTCATTAATGACCCTCTAGGTACTTGAATGTGAGATTTGCACCTGACACAGAAAGGAGTCAATGCATTATTCTCAGGGTGAGGGAAGCATTTGCTAGAGCTAAAGAGGAGATACCTACTGAACCTGTGACGGGCTAGGTAACACCTAAAATTCATCTGAACCCAACAGATTTACCAAGTATGCAACAGTTAATAGTGGGAGGCCTGTGTGCCAAAGTGCTGCAGATGCATCCGAGTGTCCATTCTGTAAGGAGCCATAGCCAGCAGTGGCCAAAAGTGAATACAGTTCTAATACCAACCAAACAAGAGCCATAAAATCACCCGGGCGATGGTGGCACACCCACCAGCAGCACTTGGGAGATAGAGACAGGGGAATCTCTGAGTTCAAGGCCAGCCTGATCTACAGTGGGAGTTCCAGGACAGTCAGGGCTAAACAGAGAAACTCTGTCTTGAAAAACAAAAGAGCCATAAAACTAAATAGAAGGGAATGTTCAGGGCCATCCCAGAAACCCTGAACCCCATGGGATCCTGCTCCCTAGTCTGCCTCAAACCGGGACTTTAACTGTTGTGTAGTCAATTGTCTTCATCCACCAGTCGCCTATCAAGTAGAAGCCATTTGTTGTCAAAGATTCAGAAGTGGCTCTTTGGGAAATGTACCACCAACAGAAGTTTTCAGCAAGTGGAATCTCTTCACTACTTGGTGCCTTGAGAGAAGCTCTACATTTAGCCCTGCAATTAAAGAGGCACCTGGGGCCTGGTCCTCATGACCAGCCCCTGTAAAGAAGAGGAAACCTCGGAAGTCTCCTCCTGATCAGTCTGCCCCCTAGATGATGGCACAAAGACTTCCTCAGAGTGCATCCAGGAGTTGACACCAACCAGATTCACTCTTTGATTGCTAGATTTTTTTTTTCATTGTGGATACTGGATGAGTCTCTGATTCAGCCACAAATATGAAAATAAATGTAAGTTGGTCAATTGCTTAGAAAGTGAAATATGATTGGTCCCTTCCTATTTAGCATTTGGTCATGGAAAACACCTGAGTCATGAACTCTAGAGAGAGCTGTGCTCTACATCACTTTGCTCATTAATAAACTCTACAGAGTTTCTGGTAGGGGTTCCCTAGGTTTCTCTTGAGATATCTGTCTCAGCCAGGCCCTGTGGCTTATGAGGACAATAACAAATACTATCTCATTTCCAAAAAGTCACTGAAAAAAAAAAGTACCAAAGTTCTTTCTTTCATTTCAATGGATAGAAAGCCCAAGTTTATGTCATATTTTTGTTTGTTTGTTTGTTTGAGACAGGGTTTCTCTGTAGCTTTGGCTGTCCTGGACTCTCTTTGTAGGCCAGGCTGGCCTTGAACTCACAGAGATCTGTCTGCCTCTGCCTACCTGAGTGCTAGGACTACAGATGTGCGCCCCTGCACCTGGCTTATGTTTCTTAAGAGGGACAGGACACTCTTCCCCTTCCTCTTATGCTTTAGCTTCTTAGACAGCAAAACCAGCCTCTTCAGTTGCCTGAGTAGCAAGCAACAAGGCATTTTCAGATGAGGGTCTGATGTCGTATGTGTGTATGTACCTATTTAGATGGGTTTTGGGCTGTTAATTTCACTCTGGTTCTCTGTAGCAACGGGGCAGTCTCTTACCATACAGGATTATATATAACAGGCTGCTCTTTTGGCAAGTTTCAGGCTTTATAAACATGTTAATTAGTTCAAAGTCAGGGACTGGAGTAATATCTCAGTAAAGTCTTGTCATACAAGCATGAGTCTAATCCACAGAACTTGTGAAGAAGCCAGAATCAATGCTGGAGTCCCAACACTGGGAAGGCTCTTGCTGACCTGTCAGCCTAGCCTCATTGGTGAGCCTCAGGTCAGTGAGAGACCCGTCTCTCAGTGGCTCAGTGGCTCCTGAGCAATGAATCCCAAAGTCCTGTGGCCTCCATATGAAAGTATACACAACACACACACACACACAAACACACACACACACACACACACACACACACACACCACACTGGTTGAGTGGTGGGCTTAAGGAGGGTGCACGGACTTAATCGTCACCATGCAGTGCAGTATTAATGGC
This sequence comes from Acomys russatus, assembly GCF_903995435.1. Lineage (NCBI taxonomy): Eukaryota > Metazoa > Chordata > Mammalia > Rodentia > Muridae > Acomys > Acomys russatus. The sequence continues at coordinate 74,641,003 of NC_067146.1, read as the reverse complement.
TAAAGAGCAGGGTTTCTGATGTCAAACCCAGATTCAAGCCTCAAGTAATATAATGTTATTTTACCTTCTGAAGATTTTGTTTATAAGGTATCTCAGAGGTGTTAGAGCTTAGGAACCCACAGCACATTTTACAGTACCAACCTGAAAGGTGATCACAAAGCCAGGATGAACTGGAAGTTACAAGTGTTAAGAACAAAGGTTGGGCCAGGTACGATAGCTCACACTGGTTATCCTGGCACTTGGGAAGCTGGGGCAGGAGGATTGCTGAGAATTCAAGGCCAGTCTAGGTTATATAGGAAAACCTGATTTTTTTTTGGAGGGGTGGGTGGGTTTCGAGACAGAGTTTCTCTGTGCAGCCTTGGCTGTCCTGGACTTGCTTTGTAGACCAGGCTGGCCTCAAACTCACAGTGATCCACCTGCTTCTGCCTCCCAAGTGCTAGGATTAAAGGTGTGCGCCACCACTGCCTGGCCTGATTATTTTTAAAGTGGGAGGAGGAGCCAGAGAGATGGCTCAGTGTTAAGAGCATTTGCTGCTTTTTTCAGAGAACCAGTATTCAGCTCCCAGCATGCACAAAGTGGCTTACAATTTTAACTCCAGTCAAGGGATCTGATGCCCTCCTCTGGCCTCTGCAGCCACCAGACATGCATGTGCTACAGGTATATACATGTAGGCAAAACACTCATATACATAAAAATAAAATCTTTTTTTTAAAGACTGCTTTACAGAATGCATGGCTGCTAGCTGGCTCAGCCTTTCGCTACCATCTTTGTATATATTTAGTATGATCTCTTACTGGTCTTTTTCTACACCTACCAGCTCACGTAAATTTCTGATGCCATAACCCCATATGGCTCTGATTCTCTCTTGACTTTTCTTTCTTCTTCTCCTCTTTGGAAAAAAAAATGTTTTTAGATTTTATTTTATGTGTCAGTGTTTTGCTTGTGTATATATATGTGTATATGTGTGTGTGTGTGTGTGTGTGTATACACACACATAATGTTGCCCAGTACATGCCTGGTGCCTGCACAGGTCAGAAGAAGGTGTTAGATCCCCTAGAATTGGAATTATGGGTTGTGAGGCACCGTGTGGGTGCTGGGAATTGAACCTAGATCCTTTGCAAGAGCAACAATTGATATAAGCCACTGAGTTTTTTAAAATGGTTTTTGGGGGTTGTTTTTTGTTTGTTTTTTCAAGTCTAGGTCTCACTATAAAGCTTTGGCTGTCCTGGGGTTCACTATGTAGACCAGGCTAGCCTTGGAGTCACAGAGATCTGAATGCCTCTGCCTCCCAAGTTCTGGGATTAGGGATGTGTGCCATAAGCTCAGCTTAAAACAAAGATTTTTTTTTTTTTTTACAGTGTTCTGCCCACATGTGTGCCTGCAGGCCCAAAGAGGGCACCAGATCTTGTTATAGATAGTTGTGAGTCACCATGTGGTTGCTGGGAACTGAACTCAGGATCTTTGGAAGAACAGAACTCTTAACCTCTGAGCCATCTCTCCAGCCCCTAAGATTTTCCTTTTTAATTCTTCTCTCATATATTATGTGCTGAATGTGGTTTCTTCTCCCTCCTTCCCTGCTATTCTCCCCACCCCCACCTCCACCTCCAGTCCTCTCTGTTTCTCTTCAGAAGAAGGCAGGCCTCCCAGGCCTGTCAACCAAACTGGCATATCAAGTTGCAGTAAAACTAGGCACCACCCCTCAGTAGGAGGAAAAGTAGGAGTCAAAAGAGTCAGAGATTCCCCCAACCCCATCCCTCCCACCCCACCCCATCACACCCTTTCCCATTGTTCAGGGTCCTACAAGAAGACCAGGGCACACAACTGTAGCAACAGATTCCCTAATTGTCAGTTCAGTCTCTGTGAGGCCCCATGAGCCCAGTTGGTTCTGTGCATAAGACAAAGAATTTAAAAACATATATATTTCTTTAACTATTTCTCAGTTTTTCTTAGTTTAGACTCTGTACTGGGAAATCTGGCCTGTCTCCTATTCCCATGCTAATCTCAGTTTAGTCAGCTGCACTCAGCAGTAAAACTCCTCTGGCCCCTGCACCAGGTTCTGCAGTTGGACCTGGAGTTCAGGAATGGGAACAACACAGTATTTTAGCACTGCCAGAGGGGACAGAATCTGTTCAATGTCTACTGAGGTTTCTTCAACTTCACAGGCTCTATCATAAGGCCAAAGCTCAGTGTCCTTGCTCAAAGAACATGGGAGATGCTGCCTGCCTTGTGAAGACATTTGTCACTTAGGTCAAGGAAGGGAGAGGTTTTATCCTTTACTGACCCTGCTCCCGTTTTTGTTTATTGAAAACAGTTTCACTGTGCAAGCAAGGTTGGCCTCAAACTCACAGTCTTGTCTCAGCTTCCCTAGTGATGGGATTACAGATGAGTGTCTCCATATCTGGCTTTTCAATTTTCCCGCCCCACCCCTCCTCCTTTTTGCTTTTTTTTTTTTTTTTTTTTTTTGAGACAGGACTTCATGTGTGCCAGGAAAACATTGTGTGTAGCCTAGATAACTTTGAACTTCAGAGCCTCCTGCCCCTCCTTGTTGGTATGGAGTGCTAAGGATCAAACTCAGAGCTTTCTGCGCGTTGGCAGGCCCCCTACTAATTGAGGTACATCCTCTGGCCTCTTTTTGAAGAATTGATCACGGTCGTAGACTTACGAAGGCTTTGGTTAGCTTGATTAATTAAACGTCCCTCCACATCACACCTAAGACTACCAAGGAAGGCAAAACAATAAGCCTCATCAGAACAGCCCCAAAGCAGTGCATTCCTCGGTGCTCAGGTTAGTCAGGTTACATTCCGCATAAAACGATAAACCTCACTGAATGATGTGGGTTTGTGCTTATTAACATAGCAGTATTTACAGTAAAATCTTGAAATTGCCCTTAAAAATGGGGCTGGAGACATGGTTTAGCAGTTAAAAGGCACTTGCTCTTGTAAAGGACCGGAGTTTTGTTCCTAGCATCCATATTGGGTGCTTATAACAGCATGAAACAATAGCTCCAGGGTTACAACTTTTGCAAGAACTCTTTGTTTGTTCGACTGGTTGGTTTTTTGTTTGTTTGGTTTGGTTTGGTTTGGTTTTGAAGACAGAGCGTCTCTGAGTAGCCCTGGCTGTCCTGGAACTCACTCTGTACACCAGGCTGACCTCAAACTCATAGATTTCCTTCTGCCTCTGCCTCCCAAGTGCTGGAAATAAAGTCATGCTCTGACACTGCCCCTACCACCCAGCAAGAAAACCCAGCATGGCCTTCAACTTGACAGCTAAAGATGACTTTGAACTCCTGATATTCCTGTCTTCACCTCCCAAGTGCTGGGATTGCAGGGCTTTACTACCACATTATATATGTCATATATAGTATTCATAAATATAAATGTATGGAGAATAACAGGCCAGGAAGATGGCAGGCACATTCTTGGAGAGTTGGTTTTGTTTAACTAAACCAAACAGAATTCAAAATTAAGGATGTACATGAGCTAATATATGCTAATCAGTCCTTGGCTTCTAGTTTATAACTTAAAAAAATAAAAAATAGCATAAGAAATCCAATATTTACTAGCCAACCTCAGTGAATAAAGAGAAGAATAAACACAACCATGTTTGCGTTATTAGGCAGCAGGATTTAGGATTTTCATTTTCTCTGTGGTCCTGTGGAGTAAAGACAAGGAGATGTACAAATGACTAAATGACTATTGCACTAGTTCTTGGCTGAACATGAGACTGCCCTGGGGGCTTAAGAGATACTTAAAAGCCAGGGCCCACTCTGGAATGGTTTCATTGCTCTGTGACAGAAAATGGATTCCCCCCCCCCCCCCCAAGTTCCCTCAAGTGATTGCAGAGTGCCTGTGAGAATTAGAAGATAACGGAATGAGAAAGTTAGGTATTGAACTGGAAACAGCCTAAGTTAGCTAGCCAAGAGTGGGTGGGGACTGGGCAACTATAAAGGGTCTTTGACTCCATAGTGGGAAGGCATAACTAGATTCCAGAGGTAGGTCTGTAGCCATGCACCTGCCGGCAGGGAGGAAAACGGCCCTTGTTTCCTAATCCCACTGGCCACCTTGGCAGGCCATCGCCATTTTTTGGATTGTTTGTTTATTTGGTTGGTTGGTTTTGCTGTTGTTTTCTGAGACTAGCTCAAGGGCAGCCCAGGCTAGACTTGAGCTCTTGACCTTCCTGCCTCAGCTTCCAAAGTGCTGGGATTAGAGGTGTTTGATATCACATGTGGAAAGCCTACTTGTTACATTAAGCATGGGGCAATATCAAGATGGAAATCTGTTATCCTCTTCATTTAGCTGAGAGTAAGCCTAGCCATTTTCCTTATCAACTAAAGCTCCACCTGCCTCTGTCACAGAGTTCTGGGATTAAAGGCATGCACCACCATTGTTGGCCAAGAGGTAAGAACAACTACTTCTCCTCAGTGCCTACTATGTGCCAAACATTAATTTACATTTTTTAACATTAAAATAGGCCAGCATACCCCCATTTATATATAATATGGGAGGCTTGGAGAGCTTTAAGAAATGGCAGATAAATGTTCTGAAACTTATGAGTCCCCTCTCTTGAAATAATGAATTTCAATTCTCTGCCTAAAGTACTAGCTATAGAATTTTTGTTTTGTTTTGTTTTTGTTTTTTGAGACAGGGTCTCTCTGTGTAGCCTTGGCTGTCCTGGACTTGCTTTGTAGACCAGGCTGGCCTTGAACTCACAGTGATCCGACTGCCTCTGCCTCTCAAGTGCTGGGATTAAAGGCATGTGCCACCATGCCCCGCTTAGAATTTTTAAGAGAGAAGTTGGAAAACAGCCAATGCCCACCTGACAGATCAAGGCCAGGCCTGAATCTATGTCTTGTAAAAGTGTACATTAGCTTTGATTCGTTAACCAGTTGCTCATTTTGCTCCTCAGGGAGCTCATAGTTAACCAGTGGTTGCTAGAGACTAAGAGATGACTGGACACTCCCAGTGCAGGCTGTCTTGCAGCCTGGAGTATCTCAGCTCCTCATTCTTGTTCTAGGGTCCATGACCAAAGCAGCTCCAGCAGCTCCCCCATCATGCCCTCGAAGTACTCCTTAGTCACCCCATACCCTTCAGCTTCTATTGATTATAGGCTTATGTGCCCTGTAGTTGGTAGGCTTGATGGTTAGAAAACAATGCTAATATGATGAAAAATGTTTATTTGAACCTGTTTAAGTTGAGTGTTTTGTTCATATAAAACTGAATTGGACCTTCAGCCTACAGAAGCATAGCCACATGGTAAAGGTGTGAATGGCTGTGCAAAAGTCCACCTGCAGAGGAAACTGGATTAGATGCACTAGGCTGGTGTCCTGCTGTATTAAAAAGGGACATCACCATGACTCACTACACACTTGAGAAGGGACATAATGTTCATTTTATTTTGAGGAGATAGCTTAAACACTTGGGACTAACCTAGTCCTTCATTTCCCATCTCTAGCCAAGTGGAAAGAGAGTTGACGTCCCATAGGTCAGGATATGTCTTCTCAGATGTGGATGGCTGGTAGAAACATAGTTGCCTGGAGCTTTTTGGTCTGGGATTGCCCAGTTCCTCTACTAACAGTGGACATGATATTTTTGTGATATGTGCACTTCTATCCATGCACACCTGTCTCCAGGAAAACAGAAAGAAACCACTTGACTTCTAGATGCATAACCTTCACTAGCCCCTAAGCTTCTTGAGGATAATATGAGCCTATGAAATACTCATTTCTATATTCTGGAAGCATACCTAACAAAGCCCTTAATAACTGTCCTTCTGAAGACAGCCCTTCTGGCACCCTGCCCCTCCCCACAGCCTCATACTGGTCTTAATTTTAAGTGTAGTAGAACTCATGGCTTCCACCAGGTTTGACTTTCCCCAAGGTGACAAGTCTTGGAGAAATCTGTCACAGAGAAGATAAAGAGTGGTCATTTAGGAAGACAAAGTGGACACTATGCTACAGATAACTACAGGGGCTTATCTTGGTGGAATGGTGGGCAATTACTTTTTTTTTTTAAAGACTGGCCTGGAACTATGAAGATCAGACTGACCTTAAACTCAGAGATCCACCTGCCTCTACCTGTCAAGTGCTGGGATTAAAAATGTGCACCACGACGTCTGGCAAAGGGGTTATGGGGGTAACTAACTACCTTTGCTGAGAGCCTACTATGTGCCACCCCCTATACACAGAACATGGGAGGCTCCAAGACAGTAAATGTTCAAAAATCACAGCAGTGGTGACCGTTGCAACTTAAGCCCACAAAACCCTCCCTCTGCCTAAGCAGAATCCGACACATAGTAGGTGTTCAGTAAATATTACAGCAAAATTTTTACAAGGGTGAGGCACCATTTTCTCCTGGGATGTCCAGTGCATTCATAGAAGTATCAGAAATCAAGCCCACAGTCCCGGCCGCAGCATTGCTTGGGACAAGGCTGATCACCCTAAACCTAGAGGCCGGGTTGGTGGCTACATCTCCTCTTTGAGGGGTGGCGATGGCCCCCAGCCTGGAGTGGCCCCGGCCAGCTTTGCAGGCGGGCAGGAGCTCCGAGGCCATTGGCTGGCGCGCCGGCTGCGAAGGGCGGGGAGCGCCACCGAAGGGGACTGTTTGCTCCTACGGGCTGTAGATGGAGCTGTCCGGCCCCGGCAAGGGGGAAGGCGCCTGGAAAACGTTCTTCTTCTCCCTGGCCGGCCCGAGCGGGGAACAGCACTCCCAGGATGCAGTTTGTGTCAACACGGCCGCAGCCTCAGCAGCTGGGCATTCAGGGTCTGGGGCTGGACAGCGGGAGCTGGAGCTGGGCCCAGGCTCTGCCCCCGGAGGAGGTCTGCCACCAGGAGCCGGCGCTGCGCGCGGAAATGGCCGAGGGAATGCCGCCCATGCAGGTGGGTGCAGCGCCCGCGGGCGCCATGGCCGCGCCGCTGCCGTGGGGGCGGGGCGGGGCCGGGCCTCGGGGAGCCTCGCGGCTGCCGCGGCCCCGGGCGGACGGCGGAGCGGGCCCGGCGCAGGCCCCGAACGCCAGGCCCCGCCGCGTCGCCGCGGTGCAGCTGTCCCTGCCGGTGCTGCCCGGATCCGGGGCCCGCGGGATGCAGGAGCCAGGGCTGTGCTGCCCCGGACTTGGCGCGGCGGTGGCCGCTTCACTGAGCCGGGAACCCGGGTTCTTCTTGGCGTCCGACCCGCCTGGGTTTGCGGCAGGCCTTTTCCCGGCCCACAGAGGGAACAGTTCAACCATGTTTACACTGTAGTCAGTTTAATAGAAGGGTTTAAAGCTGTTTTACTGTTGTCTTTTTCCGACTATAAAGGGCAGCCCACTTTTCCTCTGTAGAAGGGGTGAGCAGGGGAAGGGACTGGGAGGGGACTTTGTCATCTTGGGTTGGCAAACTTGCCTGCATATTGGAATCGCCTGAGCAGCCCAAGACAACTGACTACGCCCAAACCGTAAACCCAAGCGTTGTCTTGGGGTTCTGGGGTGAGAAAGAAGGCTCCAGTTTTTTCTTTAGGCTCTCTAAGTGATCCCAGGATGCCTAGGACTTAGCCGGTTGCGGCCTTGGGTATAAAACACAAGAGGAAGGTTCAGAGTGGCCTCACATCACTGTCTCAAAGGGGAGGCTTTGAGTTGCCCGACACTCTGTAGAAAGCCCTCGTGTTCCCTTCTGAATCTCAACCAGGACTTAGGCCTTGAAAAGTAAATATGAAGTCGCTGTGTTGTTTTTGAGCAAAAAGATGAACTGTAGGTCATCAAACTTGGTGAAATGCAACCAGGCTCCGACTTCCTAAACTTCCAGTGTCACTCTTATCCCCTTTCTCTGGACAAGGCCCCAGGGAAGCCTCCATAAAGCCAAAGGATGGCACTCCTAGGGCCCTGTTGCTCTCACTCATTCCTGTGTCCCAGAGGAATTCTTAGACACTGTGGGGTGGTCCTCTGGCTGTCACAGCTTCTCTGAGTTTGAGGAAATAGTTTGTATGCTCGTCAAAGGCCAGTCCATCTTACCTCAAAGCAATAGGATTCTACTTTTCCACACTGGTGGGCCCCTTCAGCAGAAGCAGGGAGGAGAGAGAGAGAGGGGGGGGGGGGGGGGGAGAGAGAGAGAGAGAGAGAGAGAGAGAGAGAGAGAGAGAGAGAGAGAGAGAGAGAGACACTGACTTCTTCCTGTCCTGTTTGGGACCAAGAGTCAGCTATGAGCCTGGGCTGCCATCCAGCACACCCTGACCACCCTGCACGTTTCTTTCTCTGCCATAGGGCTCAGCACCTAGTCTGGAAGATAAAGAAGGAGGCTCCGGGTCGTGGGGAGCCCCCTCATCAGGAAGAGGGAAGGGATCTTTTCCTTGTAGCTCTCACAGGGGTGAAGACTGTCCAATGAATGATACTGTCTAGTGAACCTATTTTTGGTTTGCATAGTTAGGAAAAAGTAGCTATGTGTGGAATCTAACAACTCCTGCTGTGCCATCTAGCCTGGGTGCTCTGGTCTCCTCTGGCTGGTAGGTGTAGTAGGAACGGCGGTGGCCGTGTGTTTGCAGAGTGTTCATGTTAACCTGTGGCACTTCAAACCCTGCCAGCTGGCAGTGCGGGGCGGTGCTGAAGAGTGACCAGCTGCTCCTTTTGTTCCTCAGTTTCATCATCTTTAAGGCAGAGATAATCATTCTTGCCCTAACCTGCAAGAGAGATTGCTCAGAAGATTAACTTCAGGCAACTCACACGGAAATTCCTACCTTGAAACAAAGAATGAGAGCCAAGTGGGAAGTTTGTCATTCAGGGTAGCCACAAGAAAAAAGCAGCTGTTCTACTCAGAGAAAGGGTCTGTGACATGGTAGGCAGGGGGCCTTGACCTACACTTGCCAGAGGCCAAGGCAGACGAACTAGCAACCAGCCTGGCTCTCAGAGGAAGGAAATGGAAGAATGGTTAGTCGGGTGGGTTGCTGGCTGCCTGCTCTAACTATCACTGAGGCCATTAATGAGCACAGCCAGAGGTAGAGACTTCGTAGAAGAAAGATCCTGCTAACATTTGGCTGGCTGTCCCATTTGAGGCCACTTCCTCTCATGCACATGTTCTTACCCTGAGCTGTCACTTTCTCCCCTTGCACACAGGCTCAAGAATGGGACATGGATGCCAGGCGGCCTATGCCTTTTCAGTTCCCGCCCTTCCCAGATAGGGCCCCTGTGTTTCCCGACCGCATGATGCGAGAGCCCCAGTTGCCCACAGCAGAGATCTCTCTCTGGACCGTGGTGGCTGCCATTCAAGCTGTGGAGAGGAAGGTGGATGCCCAGGCTAGCCAGCTACTGAATCTGGAAGGACGCACAGGAACGGCGGAGAAGAAGCTTGCCGACTGCGAGAAAACGGCCGTGGAGTTCGGCAACCACATGGAGAGCAAGTGGGCCGTGCTGGGGACCCTGCTGCAGGAGTACGGGCTGCTGCAGCGGCGCCTGGAGAACCTGGAGAACCTGCTGCGCAACAGGAACTTCTGGGTCCTGCGGCTGCCCCCTGGCAGCAAGGGGGAGGCCCCCAAGGTATGTGGTGAGACAGGGGCAGGGCTAGAGGCGAGGTGAGCAAACCCTTGGTTTCATCTTGCCAGGCTTTGCAGCCATCACTGCTTACATGTTGTCTCAGTGGCTTTATGAAGCCTGCCTTACGCCTTTAATGTGGTCCTGCATGTTGTACCCCAGAGCTGGCCCCATTCCCCCTGCAAAGACCCTATGTGCTTATCTTGGAGCTTTGTTTTGTTTTGTCTTGTCTTGTCTTGTTTTCTTTTTTGAGTCAGGATTTCTCTGTGTTAGCCTTGTCTGTAGTCGCTTTGTAGTCCAGGCTGGCCTCGAACTCACAGAGATCCAACTGCCTTCGCCTCCCAAGTGCTGGGATTAAAAGCGTGCGCCACCATACCTGGCCCCACTTTCAGTTTTTTTATATTTGTATTTTTCGAGACAGGGTTTCTCTGTGTAGCCTTGGCTGCCCTGGACTCACTTTGTAGACCAGGCTGGCCTCGAACTCACAGAGACCTGCCACTTGCCTCTGCCTCCCTGGATTACCGGCGTGCATGCCACCGTGCCCAGCATCTTGGAGCTTTTTATCTTGTTTCCCCCTCCAGCTTCTTGGCGTTGTGTAGCTGTCTACAGACCTGTGGCTTTTACTGCTTGGTTTTATTCACTTCACGGTATATGTGCTTGACTCGACCGTAGCTGCACAAAGGCTCAAAACCATGCTAGAATCATGTTTTGAGTTATGATCTCACTGACTTCAGTTGGGCCCTTCTAGGATTTAGAATTCATTTCAATTCCCATTTCTGTCCTCCTCCTAGTTCATCAACACTGCATTCTCACGTTGATGGCCTTTTGTCTATTTCTCTCAAAGAACGGAGGCTTCAGGAGCTAGGTGTGGTGGTCCACACCTAGAGTCTAAGCACTGAAGGGGCTGAGGCAGCAGTGTTCAAGGGCAGTTTGAGCTATACAGTGAGTTCCAGGCCAGCCCAGGTCTATAGAGGGAGACCCTGTCTCAATAAAACAAAAACAAGACTGGAGAAATGGCTCAATGGCTAGGGGAGCACCGGCCATTCTTCCAGAGGACACAGGTTCGGTCCCCAGGACCCAGAACTGACTCCCACAAGTTGTCCTCTAACATATATATGTGCACAAATAAATGCAGCAAACAAACAAAAAGGATGACTTCAGAAATAGAAGTCTGTTCCTTGGTCTGCAGTCTCGGTGCACATGGATTCTGCCTGCACCTGCCTCTATGGCTCTGTGTCTGCCCCTGCCCTTTCCTCTACATCATCAGTCGTCTCCTCTAACCTAGATGACCCTCACTATCATGCGAACCCTGTTCTCTTGTTTGGACCCTACACCTCCCTCTACCTCACTCTCACTCAGTCTTACCATCACTACAGAAAAAAAAAATGCCTCAGAAGAGTTGTCTATGTTTATTATATCCAGTCCCTCCCTACCTTTTTATTATAGGCTTTTCAAATACATACCAAAGCAAGCAGGATATTGTAATGAACCCTAAGTGCTTACCATGAGCTTCAACAATTAAACCCTTGCCTGATCTTAGGGTTTTTGTTTGTTTGTTTGTTTGTTTGTTTTTTGTTTTGCTACTCATTTCCTAATTCTTGTTGTATTTTGAAGTTAATCCTAGGCATCAGTAATTTTATTCATACCAGCTGTGGTGGTGTGTACATTTAGCCTCAGCCTTTGTGGGGCAGAGGCAGGCAATCTGTGTGTTTGAGACTAGTCTGGTCTATACAGTTAGTTCTGGCCAGTCAGGACTACACAGTGAGCCATCACCACCACCACCACCACCACCACCATTTTACTCATAAATCAATATTCACTCTAAAGTGTAATTACTTGTTTTACAGTATGATGAGCTCCATATGACCCTGCCTTCACCACGATGTTCAGGTTTTCAATTGCTTCTTTTTCTTCATTTAAAAAAAATTTTTTTTTAATCAAAATTTTTAAAAAGCCGTATATGGTTGGATAACAGTTTTCAGGACTTGGGTCTCTCCTTGTACCGTGGGTTCTGTGGTTGAACTCAGGCCATCAGGCTTGTGAGGCGTAGACTTTTACCTGCTAAGCCATCTTGCCAGCCTAGGACAACCTTCATTTCTTTTTCTTTTTTTTTTTTTTAATTAATTAATTAATTAATTTTATTTTCTTTTCTTTTATTTATTAATTTATTCTTGTTATATCTCAGTGTTTATCCCATCCCTTGTATCCTCCCATTCTTCCCTCCCTCCCATTTTCCCATTATTCCCCTCCCCTATGACTGTTCCTAAGGGGGATTACCTCCCCCTGTATATGCTCATAGGGTATCAAGTCTCTTCTTGGCAACCTGCTGTCCTTCCTCTGAGTGCCACCAGGTCTCCCCCTCCAGGGGACATGGTCAAATGTGAGGCACCAGAGTATGTGAGAAAGTCATATCTCACTCTCCACTCAACTGTGGAGAATGTTCTAACTGTTGGCTAGATCTGGGTAGGGGCTTAAAGTTTACCACCTGTACTGTCCTTGGCTGGTGCCTTAGTTTGAGCAGGACCCCTCCTTCATTTCTTATTCTGCCTTGTACTTTATGTGGGAGGAACTGAGCTGTCTGGATCCTCTGCCCCCGTTGAACAGGTTCATCTGTTCTCAGTATGGCAGTAAACTGGTAACTGGATAACTCTCTCTGAAACCAAGTGCAGATCAGACCTTTTCTCCCAACTTCCTCTCTTCTTGGTCTTGTTATGGTCTTCATTGGCCACTCGCCTTGTCTCTGCCTCCATCCTTCTCATTCCATCACCAGCAGCAGGTAGCCACTTCTTCCCTGGAACACCTTTTGTGTGGCTTCTAGGATGCCTCCCTCTCTTGATTCCTTCCCTGTCTCACCAGCTGCTGGTCCGCAGTCTGTTTGCTGGCTGTGCTTCCTCTTTTCATCTTCTGAATGTTTGTAGAGTGGTCCTGGCTCAGTCTTGGCATTTGTGCTCATTTGTGCCCCTTCGCTTATAACTTCATCTCCACCCATGACTGTAACTGCATTCTATTTGCTTGTGACCTCCCAAATGCACTCTTTCCCACCTGTCCTACACCCCACCCAGATTTTCTTCTTGGACGTCAGGTTCACCTTTCTTCCTGTTTTTGTTTGTTTGTTTGTTTGTTTTCGAGACAGAGTCTCTCTGTGTTAGCCTTGGCTGTCCTGGGCTAGCTTTGTAGACCAGGCTGGCCTCGAACTCACAGCAATCCACCTGCCTCTGCCTCCCGAGTGCTGAGGTTAAAGGTATGCTCCACCACGCCCGGCCACCTTTCTTCCTGTTAACTCAGCAGTTAATGTGACCAGACTGATCTCGGGACCTTTTGTCTGAAGCTTGTTCTGTACATAGTCCCCCTCATCTTTATAGATGACAGATCTGTCCTTTCACTCATTCAGACAGAAGCCCTGGGATCCTTCCTAGCTGCTGTCTCTCTCCCATTCCACCTGTGCTGCGCCGCCATAGTCTGACCAGCTTCCTCACCTGCTTCCAGCCTGTCAGATTAGGACCTGATTCTTGTCTGAGCCTCTTGACTGGTCCCCTGTTCTCTATCCTTCAGTAGGTCTCACACACTACAATACGTTTCTAAAAGAATAGCCACAGCAATCTGATTCGAATAACTCATTCACAAGCTGGGAATATGGCTCGGTTGGTAGAATGCTTGCCTAACGTGCACGAACTGATCCCTAGCACCTCATAAAATCTGGCATGGTAGCACATGCCTTTAGTCCCCACGCTTGGAAAGGGAGGTGAGAGCAGGAGGATCTGGATTTGAAGGCTATCCTAGGCTACACAACAAATTCAGGGCCACCCCAGAGATATATCTTTTAAAAATAAAATAAAATAAAATGAAATGAAATAAAATAAAATAAAAAGGCATCATGCTCTACCATCCTAAACCTTACAAATGGCTTCTCATATTTTTCTTCTTTTTTTATGTACAATCTTTTGTCAAACATTTTATTTAGAGGGATGACCTTCGCCATAGCATGTCTATGGAGGTCAGAGAGCAAACTGTGAGAACCGATTTTGACCTTCTACCATATAGGTCCCAGAGAGGGAACTCAGGATCGGTGGCAGGTGACTCTCATACTGAGCCATCACACCAGCCCTTGGATTCCCATCTCATTCCAAATAAATGTCCAGTAAATGTCCTTGACCTTATCCCCATCACGCTCCCTCTTGCCCAGTACCTGTCTGGCCTCCTGCTGTTCTCCAGCATTACAAGATGCTCCTGCCACAGGGACACGCCCCAAGAAAGCTCCTTCCCTGGTTACCTGCCTGCTTCTCTGGTCAATCCCCCACTTCCACAGGGGTTTTGCCTAGCTGTTACTTAATCAATGTGTCCTCCCGTGGTCACCTGACACTAAGGAATCAAACCCCAAGCTTTGTGTGGTAGCACATGCCTATAATACCAGCACTTGTAAAATAGGAAGAGTTTGCGTCACGGCCAGCATGGGATATGTCTTGAGTTCAAAGCCAGCCTATGCAACATAGCAATACCCTTGTCCAAAATAACAAACAAGCAACAGTACCAAGTTCCTCTTGAATCTTGAATATTCACTTTTTCCCCCTTTTGATTGGCTTTCCCACACCAGAATATGAGTTCTTGGTTCATGGCTGTGCCTTTTGTTGAGAGCAGCAATCGGTTTGGAGTTGTTATATGAAACACTTACTTAGTCTCTGACTAAAGAGCTCAGAACTCCTAGGAAGGGACCATGTCTTCATGTGTCTTTGTGTCCACTGGGATGCCCAGTCTGTTGACACTACCAGAGAAGCTGCCAGACATCAGTGTGTCTAGGCTGTGTGAGATGGAGCTGTAATAGCCCCAAGTGGATTTTGTGTATGCTGTTCTCCCAGCATGATCAGTGTTTCCTTGATTCACCCGCTTCCCTTTGCTCTTCTCTGTACTATGTGCCTTAACTCAGTGAAGTATTCTTACCTCGCACGGCACGTGTTCTATATGTTGAATAAAGCGGTAGGAGTCTCAGGTTGCCACATGCCATTGCGTGATAATGCAACAGTTATGGAATCAGAAGATGAGGCTTGTTTTTCTTTTTTTAAGAATTTATTTGAATTTTACTTCCCTGCATGTATGCCTGTATGAGAGTGTCAGATAAGACAGTTGTGAGCTGCCATGTGGGTGCTCGGAATTGAACCTGGGTCCTCTGAAAGAGCAGTCAGTCCTCTTAACCACCAAGCCATCTCTCCAGTCCCCCAGACTTGGCTTTGTATCTTGACCTTTTGGCTTTCCTACTATTGGGCATGTGTATTTTTTGTAGCCTCTAAGCCTCATGAGTGTCTCCTTAAAGAAGCGTAAATAGTTTAGCAAATTTCAAGCTGATCTCTTTGAGCTTCAGTGTTGTCATTTATAACATGAAGATGATGCTGTAATTGCTTTGTGGAGTTACGAGAAGCCATTGATTTTGTTTATAGGAAAACACTATGTGGTCATTGTTAGTTATTTGTTGCTGGGCAGTAAATGATCCCAAAGTGGTAGCCTAAAAAAATATATCATCTGATAGTTTCTGTGAGTGAGGAATGAGAAGAAACAGCTTGGATGGTTCTGTTCAGTCAGTTCTGTGGCTTTTGACTGGTGATGCTGTCATTTGAAGGCGGACTACAACTTCCTTACCTGCTTATTGGACTTCCCTATGACTCCTTGAACCTACTTACAACATGGAAGCTTCTGTTCCTGGGAGTGAGGGGTTCTTGGGTGTTCAAAATGTGTTCTTTTTATCTATTATTTCAAGAAGGATATTCTCTCAGATTCTTTAGACCGACTGTGTCCACTGATGGATTCCTGCAGGCTCCCATCTATCTCAGACCATATCTTAGATGTCTATATTCTGTCACCATGATGCTTTTAAAGAGTGGTGTCTGTTTCCAACTGTATAGAAAGTATTCTGAGCGGGCAGTGGTGGTGTACGCCTTTAATCCCAGCACTCCAGAGGCAGAAGCAACTGGATCTCTGAGTTCAAGGCCAGACTAGTCTACAGAGCTAGTTCCAGGACAGCAGAGAAACTCTGTCTTGAAAAATATAAATCTACAAGAATAAATTTAAAAAAAAAAAGAAAAAAGAAAAATATAAATCTAAATAAATAAATAAGAAAGAAAGAAATTATTCTGAAGTTTTTGTTGTTCTTGTTTTTTGTTTTTCAAGACAGGGTTTCTCTGTGTAACAGCCTTGGCTGTCCTAGACTTGCTTTGTAGACCAGGCTGGCCTCGAACTCACAGCGATCCGCCTGCCTCTGCCTCCCAAGTGCTGAGATTAAAGGCATGTGCCACCATGCCTGGCTATTCTGAAGTTTTAAAAAATTAATTAATTTATTTTTATTTTGTGTACATTGGTGTCTTGTCTGCATGTATGTCTGTGTGGGTGTGTTGGGTCCCCTGGAACTGGAGTTACAGACAGTTGTGAGCTGTCATGTGGGTGCTGGAAATGGAACCTGCTCTGGTAGAGGAGCCAATGCTCTTAACCACTGAGCCATCTCTCCAGCCCCTGTTCTGAAGTTTTGACTCTCCAAAGAAATGGTAAATAAGGTGAAGAAGTTGCCTTTACAACAGAAGATAGTAAGCACACCCTGGATGTATTTACTGTTGGATATTTAGAGCTGATTAAAAGAAGTGGTTTAGAAGGCCATGGAACTTCAAAGGGGCGAAGGAAGGCCTAAGTCATCCTCAAAGAGGTAACAATTGCAATGAAAACAATGAAATTGCCAAAGGGGAGGTGAAGACGCAGAGCTTCATCTCAGATGAAGAGGGAACAGCTTCTCTTTTTGCAGGTGGGAGGTGGATGAGAAAACCAGAATGAATATGGCAGGTTTGGCTTAAGATGAAGAAAAAGGTGAAGGAGGAGCTCCCTAACGCCCACCCAAGGACAGAGAGGGGCAGGAGAAGATGCAGGGAGGCTGGACAGACCTTGAGGAGTGAGGTTTGCAAAAAGTCTCCTGGGGAACATGGCACAGTATCAACAAGAGGTCAGCACAAGGCTTCCAAAGCAGCCATGGCACAGCTGGTGTGAAATTTGTGGCGGATGTTGATTGCAGGATGTTGTGGTATCATCTAGCAACAGCTAAATAGAATGAAGAAAGGGGACTGCATCTCTTCCCAGTCTGGGGATTTGTCCAAGTCTGGTAGGAGTTTTAGTTCTAATTCTAATGATGGACAGGGAGCTGTCAATCGGTAGGCCTGAGCCATTGCACACAGCTGTGCATATCGCATCTGCATAGGGTCTCCGTGCAGGGGTATGCACCTGGCTTGTGGACTGATAGACCTGGCACCAGTAGCTGTGCACCAGGCCTTGCTGGCTCTTTATCATTCACACAAACGTGCCGCACAGGCCAGCTTTGGCCCTGTCTGTGCCGTGTAGACTAGGGCTTGGGTGAGATTTGAGGTACCAGATTTCAGAGTGAGGGTGAGGTGCTGATTTAGTAGGGATGAGAGGGGGCAAGAGGGAAGCCTGTGTGGTCAGAGAGGGAAGTTCCGTGATTAATTAATGAAAGTGGAAAGTGAAACCACTTGGTCCGAAGGGAGGTGGTGCTGCTGGAGGCGGAAATGAGTATGGACGAGGCTCCTGGTCAGAAGGAAAAACAGCTCTAGACAGCAGGTCAGAATATGCTGACTAGCAGTGAGTAACTGATGGCAGCCACAGGACAGCAGGGCGTCATCATAAAGGCAGGGCAGGATCCTGGAGCTGAGGCATATGCCTCTGGATTAAAGATATTTTACTGACAAAATTTAACTTTTGGGGCTAGAGAGATGGCTCAGTGGTTAAGAGCACTGGCTGTTCTCCTAGAGGGCCCAGGTTTGATTCCCAGCATCCAAATTGAGACTTACAACCACTGTAACTCCAGTTCCTGAGGACCTAGCCCCTCTCCTGGCTGCTGTCAGCACTGCAAGCCTACGGTGCACAGACAGACTTGTAGACAAAGCACTCATATACATAAAGATAATTAAATCCTGTGAAGAATTCAACTGTCTATACACAGGTGATCTGACCTGAAGTACTGGTTTTGTCACCCACTTTTACTGTACTTGGCTCTCTGATTCCCACACTTGGCATCTCTCATATCTCTGTTGCCCTGAACCCCCAAAGAAACACACCGACTATGGCTTTGTCTGAAATAGCAAAGGACAAGGTTAAGGGCTTAATAAAAAAGAGAAGAGAGAGCCAAGAGATGGCTCAGCAGGTAAGGGTCCTTGCCACCAACATAGATCTTGGTAGAATTTGAGAACCAGCTCCTGCGAGTTGTCCTCTGACCTCCACATGTGTGCCATCGCGTGGATGCTTCTACACACATATACACAACACACAACAAATAGTTAAAAAATAAGAAAGGGGTTTTAAAAGGGCAGCATTGACACCAGTGCTATTGGATACTTAGGAAGGCCAGCCACGGGGAATTCTGAGTCCGTAGAAATGAAGAGACGTGACCTGGGATGTTGAAATTGGGATGCTGGGAACAGAGGCCAACCTCTGAGCTAGGTTGTCTCCGTGACCCCTCCCCAGGCGAGTAGGGTGCAGAACAGCAGCAGGCTGCTGACTAAAACCCTTGTTGGTCCAGGTCCCCGTGACCTTCGTCGACATTGCTGTCTACTTCTCTGAGGACGAATGGAAGAACTTGGATGAATGGCAGAAGGAACTCTACAGCAATCTGGTGAAGGAAAACTACAAAACCCTGATGTCCCTGGGTAAGGGCACCTCCTTCCATTGGCGAGCGCTCTCTGCTGAGGGCTCCAAGGTGCAAAGGAGCCTAATGGAAAGTAACACGGAACTGAGGATAGAATGAAAATTAAAGGGTGGCAGCTGAGCCTGTCACGGTGGTAGTCTATGTGACACTACTATTATTCTAGAATACTGTAAAATGATCGAGTTTACACCTCCTTGAGTGTATCCTAAGAGTTTGGGGTCAACCACAGACTGACTGTGTGCTCTTGACTCTCAGAGACCAGCTCTTTTTACAGTAGAGGCCTTGGATTCTGTTGGCTTGTATTCAAGGTTCCATCCTTACGTAATGGCTGCCATGCTGAGGGACACTGGTGACAGACAGCCCTGCCTTATCACTGCGATCTGAATTCACTTCATACAACTTCATATGACACACCCCCCCCACCTCTTTCTCACTGCCTCACATACAGACACAGATGGCCCAGTGTCCAAGCCAGATGCTCCGGTCCAGGCAGAACCCAGGGAAGAGCCTTGTGTGTGGGAGCAGCATCACCCTGAAGAAAGAGAAATCCCAGTGGCTGCAGACGCAGGTAATAGCTGTTGACAGGGATGGGAACAGGGAGGTGCAGGAGAGGAGAGCTGGGCACCCTCAAACACTGTGTGAGTCAAGAGAGAATAGCTCTTAAAGCTCCCAGGAGCCACTTCTGCCACCTTTGCAATGTAGTCACTTATAGGACCTGCCCTCGGCGCCTAAAACCATACCATATGTATTGGCCTTTGGTAGCTCAGAACTTACAGGTGAGCTTGGGAAGAGGTTGGGAGTGGTGCACACCTTTAATCCAAGCGTTCAAGAGGCATAGGAGGCAGATGGATTTCCATGAGTGTGAGGCCAGACTGGTCTATGTAGAGAATTCCAGGCCAGCCAGGATGACACAGTGAGAACCTATCTCAAAAAATTAAAATAAGTAAATAAATAAGGAAGGGCTTGAGCTGAGACACCTCCCAGACTTGATGGGATACATGAGGTCTTAGACTTGGGAACAGATAAAGGTCCCAGGCCCAGTTTCAGGAAGACTAACAGGAGGTGGAAAGTGTGCAGCAGAGATGTGCTTCTGTCAGGCCAGTGCTTGCTGTCTGGGTGTAATCCGCATCTCATACCCCGCTCTTGCTTTGGCACACACTTCTCCACTACCCCAAGTCCCCTCCCTTGCTCATAAGGGAGCCATTAGTCCTGAGACTATCACATTTGAGCCGAGTGTAGTAGTGCACACCTGTAATCCCAGCACTTAGGGAGACAGAGGCAGACGGATCTCTGTGAGTTGGAGGCCAGCTTGATCTACAAAGTGAGTCCAGGACAGCCAAGGCTAAGCAGAGAAACCCTGTCTCAGGAAAAAGAAAAAAAGAAAAAAAAATGTGTACACACACACACACACACACACACACACACACACACACACTTGGCAGCTATCACTGGAATGGAAAACACTAGGGTCTAGCTTTAACTGTGCCCTGGAGGACTTCCTGGTGCCTCTGCTTCCTGAGCAGTATTGGGCAAGGTGTGGCGTGATGCTGTACTGGTGTCCTCTGCTTGACTTATCAACTCTCACTCATTGGTTCTTGACCCCCACATTTTTGCTTCGTTTTGTTTTTGTTACTCCAGATAGGGTTTCTCTGAGTAGCCCTGGCTGTCCTGGAACTTGCTCTGTAGACCAGGCTGACCTTGAACTCAGAGACCCACCTGCCTCTGCCTCCTGAGTGCTGGGATTAAATGCGTTCACCACTGGCCAGGTCCACCATTGTTTTTTAAATAGATTATATTTTCATGGAGATTTCTAGCACTGTTCTTTCTCCTTCACAATCTTTAGTTTTGTTATAGTTTATTGGTCATAAAATTCCCCCTTTAAATGATTAACCCAGGGGTCCACGGAGTCACAAAGACGTTGCCACTGGAATGCACGCATATGAGGCTCGCCCTTACCTTTAGCAGCCCCTCTGTGTGTCCTTTTCCTGCAGCTCAGCAAGGTAGACCTACCCCTGTCTCTGTGGACTTCCTGTGATGGATGTTTCATTTCAGGGCCCTTCTCCACTCTTTATCAAGCACTGTGGATGTTCTTTGGTCTAATACTGCGTGGCAGGTTTTTACATTTTGGACCCTGTGACCTCAACAGTTTCACTGAGTTATCAACACATAGGTCTCAAAACAAAACCAGAAATGCTTCACCCAGAGAGATGAGAGGCTCGTGGAGCAGCAAGCTGATGGTGGAGTTGAAACCAGGCTCGTCCTCTTTCAGCTTCTCACTCAGCCTCCTGTGGTCTGAGGAATCTTCCACCAAGATCTATTACATTGTCCCAGAAAGCTCCAGAAAAAAATGCCCTGTTGAACACAAAGCAGAAAAATATATGTTGTTAGCTTTTTAAGGATACCATCTTACTCGCCCAACATCAGGATTTGGTTGTGCCTCTGCCCAGTCCGATTTTTTCACAGAGCAGTATGTTTATGTCTGGCCACGAGGGTAAAAAACAGGGGTGGGTGACTATTACACCAACACACTCCACGTTCTGGTTAGCCCCACGTAGTATGCTGTTTCCAAAGCCTGCCTTTGGTATCTCAGACTTCATGTTGCTGTTGGCCTAGTCTTTCTTTTTTGGTATGGGGGTCTCACTCTGAGCCCAACCTGGCTTAGAACTCACTATGTTGCTCAAATTGATCTCCAACTCATGATAATCCTCCTGCCTCAGTCTCTTGTCCACCAAGATTACAGGCTTGAACCATCATGTCCTTTTTCTTTTCTTTTGTTTTTTTTTAATTTTAAGATTTATTTATTTATTATGTATACAGTGCTTTGCCTGCATGCACACCAGAAGAGGGCATTAGATAACATTACAGATGGTTGTGGGCCACCATGTGTTTGCTGGGAATTGAACTCAGGACTTCTGGAAGAGCAGACAGTGCTCTTAACCCCTGAGCCAACTCTCCAGCCCCCATATCCTTTTTTCTTATCCCCGTTTCTTGAATATTGGTCATTTCTCTGCTACTGGGACCTTTTGCTCTACAGAGTCCCATTTGGCTTCAATAGATACCCAAGATTCTTGTCCTGTCCCCTGGAAGTGCTGGCAACCATGATTCTGACCTCAAAACATCCTGGTGACCAACATATGGGGGACGGGGGAAGGGGGGGGGGCTAAGAAATGTGGTTCTCTCTCCCCAGGAACAGAGCCTCTGGTGCCTGCACAGGACATGTCCTCCCAGGTGAAACGAGAAGAAACCCTGTGTGTGCGGGGCCAGCGGGGCCTGGAAGAGAGAGCCATCCCTACAGAATCCATTACTGGTGAGTGAGCCAAGTAGCTGCTTGGCCAAGGAGGGGTGACACACGGTATGGACTGTAGCTCCTGAAGGGTGTCAGGTCTATGGCAGCAAAGGAAGAGCTATGAATCCAGAACTGGACCTAGACAGGCTTCTTCAGAGGTACAGACATGGCGCTCAGCATTGAGGGCTTCTAGCTACCTTCTGCTTTGCTTGCTCTGGTTTGTTTTTCTTTGTCCTCTCCTTTGTCCAATAAGTGTTGGATTGTCCCTCTGCCCCATAGAAAAGCAGCTTAGAACAGTCACGTTACTGGACTCTATGGGTGGTAGAATATCCAAGCCAGTAAGACCTGATCCTGGACCACAAAGATGCACTGCACAAGTATTTATGGGCTGCCGCTTCCACGCCAGGCTCCCCACTGCCTGCATGCCCACGGGGACCTGCTCCTAGACAGTGTTTCAGCTGAACTTGGTTTAGATGAGAAACTGCTATGGCAGGTGTGTGCCTGAGGCCCAGTTCTTCCGAGACAGAACCAATGGTTTGTGTGTGTGTGCCATGTGATCGTGTACATGCTTATATGTAGAGGGATTTCTTTTAATAAACTGGCTAATAGGATTATAATGGCTGACAGATCCAAAGTTTGCTAGCAAGTAGGCTAGTGGGATAGGACCTGGGAAGGATTGGTGTTGCAGCTCTATTCACAAGATTGTCTATGGACAGTATCTCTTCTTCCCTGGGATTGGCTCTTTTTCAATTAAGACCTTTACCAGGTTAGATCAGGCCCATTCCCATCATAGTGGGTCATCTGTTTTATTTAGTATACTTACTTAAATGTTAATCTCACCTAAAACAAAAAAACAAAAACAAAGTCCCAAAACCCTTCATAATAACATCCCGAATAATGTTTGACCAAATATCTGGGTATTGTTGCCATAAGCTACTAGTAAGTATCCCCGACTCATCCCTCCCCCAGGAAGGCCTGAGATACACAGGCAAGTGGTAATAGCCAAAGGGCAGGAGCCAAGCCTTCCTTCACTCAGATGGGTTCCTTAAATGCACCAAGTATTGTTAAAGAGATAAGACAAAGCTAGATAAAAGATAAATTGAAGTTGATTGAAAAAGAAAAGAAAAATAAATAAAAATGGATACAGAGTCTAATGTACCCAAGGCTAGCCTCAAATTTTCCATATAATCAAGGGGGACCCTGAACTTGTGATCATACTGGCTCCACCTCCCAAGTATGGTGATTACAGTTGTTACATGCCAGTTTAGTAGCCTATGAAAAAAGGATGTTTGGCTCAGATAAATAAGGGCTATGTTCCTGGGAAATACCTGCATGAGGATCTCTTCTTCCGTGGAGGTCATAGCTCCACAGAAGAGACCTCATCCTGGTTGGTTAAGTCTCTCGGGACATTTTTATCCTATTCACCACCCCATGACATCCACTGACTTGTGTAGCCTTGGCTATTCTACATTCACTTTGTAGATCATGCGCTGGGATTACAAGCATGTGCCATTGCGTCCAGCGCTTTATTTATTCTTATTCTTGACTTTTCGGGAAAACAAATAATTGCAGGAAATCAGATTCACTAAAAACGCAGGCTGGTGGGGATTTCCTCTGCTCTAACCCTGTTGCTGCCTTTGTTCCCACGAGTAGACTCCCCCATCTCTGCCCAGGACCTCTTGTCCCGGATTAAGCAGGAGGAACAACAGTGTGTATGGGACCAGCAGGATCTGGCAGAGAGAGATATTCCTACGGACCCCAATTCAGGTGAGAAAGATGTCAGTGTGAGTTATTAAATTTAGCATTTATTGTGTCAGTGGAACCAATATAAATATTACTTTTTGAAGACTCAAAATCAAAAGGTTTCAAAATGCTATGTGTATTTTCTGGAATTTCTTTCTGTTGTTGTTGTTTTTGTTTTTGTTTTTCAAGACAGGGTTTCTCTGTGTAGCCTTGGCTGTCCTGGACTCGCTTTGAAGACCAGGCCAGCCTTGAACTCACAGCAATCCGTCTGCCTCTGTCTCCCGAGTGCTGGGATTAAAGGCGAGCACCACCACACCTAGCTTCTTTTTTGTTTTGTTTTATTTTTGTTTTTTTAAGCCTTATTTTAACTTTTTGCTGGTTTTTTAGTGAATTTCACATCATGTACCCCAATCCCACTCATCTGCCCCTCCCCTCATACCTGCCCTCCACCCCTGCAACTTACCCAACAGAAAAAAAAATCTTGTGGAAGCTGTAGTGTGTCATACTATACCCGTTTGTCCACACTTCTTTACTTGGAAATGTTAATTACAATGATTCGTTAGCCTGGTACGAGCCCTCTGGCTTCTGCTGCACTATCAACACTGGAACCTCACTGGGATTCCTCTCAGATATCCTGTTGCTGCCCTGTGTCATGGAGATCCTGTAGCTTTGGACCTGTAGGACCAGCCCCTTCATGCACTCCAGCAGTTCATCAGTGGGGCAGATGTTGAGGTGGGCCACTTCAAAGCCCTGAGAGATATCTGAGCTGCCACTCTCAAGCCCTCAGGGCCAGCTCACCAGCAACCCTTGAAATCAGGGCTAAATCTACCTTGCTGCCTAGGTGAGGTGGAGGGCCTGTTCTCTTATGTGTTGCAGCTAGTGAAGGTCATGGCCAGTTCCCCCTCTCTCATGACCCCAGTGCCAGCTTTCCCACCTGCCATAGATGGTGAGGGACAGGGAATGGGAAGGGGATGTCTCTTCTGTCCAGTACCACTGCCCAGCAGACAAGAGGCATGGCCAGCTCACCTGCAACCCCACATTCAGGGCCAGCTTTTTACTGCGCTGCCCAGGTGGGGTGTGAGGCCTGCTCTCCCTAGTGCTGCAGCAGGTAAGAGGCAGGGCCAGCTCTCCTGATCTCATGATCCCAGGGCCAGCTTTCCCATTCTGATGATCTCAGGGCAGGTCTCCTGCCTGCTGTAGGTGCTGAGGGGAAAGGAGGGAGGAGGGTATCTCTCTCTCATCCATGACACTGCACAGGAGATGAGTGGTAGAGCCAGCTCACCCACAACATCGGCAGCATGCTCTCTCTTGCAGCTGGCTAGGGGCAGGGTCAGCTCTCCTGCTCTCATGCCCCTAGGGCCAGCTCTCCCATGATGCCCAGGTGAGGGGTGGGGCCAGTTCTGCACAGCCCTCAGACATTAACATGTTCCTGGCTAGCTTGGACCAGGGATGTCCACTTAGCCTTTGGTGGTAACAGACTCTGCCATGGACTCAGATGTGGCCCCTGGTGGCATCAACTGTACTCATTCCAGTTCTGTGTCTCTTCACTGTGCCCACGTCCTTGTTTCTCTTTCTCTTCCATTTCTCCCTCACTTACTCGCTCCTCTTAGTGGCACCTGGGGTCTCTGAGTGTCTGGGGTTGACTTAGGAGTGGTCTTCTGTGGTGCCAGCCTAATGGTTGTTTGAGGCTAGCTCCCTTTCCAGGCTCCTGGCACCGGACTGGTGATCATCTCAGGCTCACTTTTTCCTGGGAGTGTTAGGCTCCTAATCATTCAGATGTTCATAGGTGAGAACACTGAGTGTAGACATTCCTCTCTCTTCTCTGCCACCTCCTAATGCACATGGACCCAGCAGCCACACCTGTAATGCCTCCAGGGGCAGGTGACATCTTATTTCTAATAACGCATATGTGTGTGCCTACAGAGACTAGATTTCCTGGAGCTAGAGTACAAAAAGGTCACGAGCTACTGATGTGAGTGCTGGGAACTGTACTCTTAATCACGGGACCACCCCTTCAGCCCCCTTCCGGAGTTTCATTTGTATGATATCTCCCATGGAAACTCTGGGGAGGTCCCAGCTGTTTAGGGAAGGTCTCCCACCTGGGCTGGGGATGGGTTTATGTATGAGTTTGTAGATCTGGGAGGCCGAGTAGCATTCCTTTCAGAAGTTCTGACACTATCTCATCCTACCCTCCATATCTGGAAGAGAGGATGAGAAATTGAGTGTCGGTTGAGGGGGCCAGGCAGAAGGGAAGCAGAGTCCCCTCCTGGAGTCCTCAGGTCTTGCCATGGGCTCGCCAGTGGCTCTGCCGCTGCCGCTGGTCAGACCAGCCAGTGGTGGCCCGGCAGGTTCAAAGCTGAGCTTTCCTCCAGCATGTCCTGGCCCCAGTCCCCCTGGAGTTGGGTGGATAGTAGATGCTCACTGAAAATGAATGAAGTCTTAAGATTGCCTTTTCCCCTCCAACAACAGAATCTCTCATCTCGGCACATGACATTTTGTCCTGGATCAAGCAGGAGGAGCAGCCGTACCCTTGGGGCCCACGGGACTCAATGGAAGGAGAGCTTGGACTCGACTCTGGCCCCAGTGAGTAATGTGTGTCTCTGCTAGGACCCTGGGGTATTTGGTTGAGAGAAATTGAAGCCTGCAGCAGAGCTGCTTGCTGAAGCCTACTCTCTTCCAGGACGATTTTTGCTGGTGGCAGTCTTTTTAAGAGTCTGGAGGAACTGTCACTGGGTGGGAGAGGTGTGGGTCCTTGCTTGGAGTGGAAATTCAAGCAGTCTTCTTTGTGACCTGTTGGCAAACCAGGATGATGTGTAGGAGAACCAGAAGCCTGACCACTGGCCCTGGAAGAAATGATAATAGCAGCCACCTCCATATCCCCCACGTACCATTTCTAGATTTGGCATTGTTAATTTACTTTCATTTTACATCTCAGCTGGGCATGGTGGTGCACGCAGAGGCTGGTGGATCGCTGTGAGTTCAAGGCCAGCCTGGTCTACAAAGTGACTCCAGGACAGCCAAGGCTACATAGACAAACCCCATATCGAAAAACAAAACAAAACAAAATAAAATTTTACATCTCAGGGTGTTTTGGGCAAAGGCTCATGTAGCCCAGGTTGGCCTTGAATTCATTATATAGCCGAGGATGGCCTTGGACTCCTGACCCTCCTGTCTCCACCTCCTGAATCCTGGGATTAAAGGCCTATGACAACAAACCCAGCCCTATGTGGGTCTGAGGGGCAAACCCAAGGCTTCAGGCATACTAGGGGAGGCACTCTAACAACTGAGGCACATTCCTGGTGCAGTAGATCTGGCCTTCAGTTATAGGGAGCTAGCTCATTGGGCACTGCCAGGATGGTCCACTCAGCCTTGTTCTTGGCCCTGCCTTCCCATTTCTCCAGGTGGCTAGGAGCACAGGAGCCTGGAGGAGCCTTTCCCTAGGTCCGGGAAAGCTCCTTGAGAACTTGCTGGGCTTTACAAAGGGCCATTTCCTACTTTAGTTTGGATATGACAGCTCACAAGACATTTAGCTCAGGGTATTTTATTTGGGGGAGGTCTCTGAGCCCTAGAATTTGGGAGGCAATGGCCAGAATTGCAGAGTCATGAGGGTCTAGAAATGTTTCTCTCACCAGGTGCTACAGCCTATTTGCAGGGCCTGTCTTAGAGGGAACCTGACTGCTGCTTACTTACACTAGCATATGAAATAGCATCTCATTTGGGGTTTTGGAGATTTTAGACAGCTCAGCGCAGGGCCTGGTAGTGCGTGCCTTTAATCCCAGCACTCGGGAGGCAGAGCCAGACAGGTGGATCTCTGAGTTTGAGGCCAGACTGGTCTATAGAGCAAGTTCAGGACAGCCAAGGCTCTGTCACACAGAGAAACACTGTCTCAGAAAACCAAAAACAAAAAAAAAAACCCAAAAAACCAACAAACCAACAAACCAACCAATCAAACAACAACAAAAACTAGATCTTCCAAATCTTTTGGACTGGAGAGGTAGTGAGCACCTACGGCAGGTGGCTCACAATCCCTTGTAACTCCAGCTCCAGAGATTCCATCACCTCTAGCTTCCATGGGCATTGCACTCATGTGCACATACCCTCACACAGACACACATTAAAACAAGATCTTTAAAAGATTTGTATTTAGCTTAGTTTATGCATATGAGTGTTTTGCCCACATGATTGTCTGTGCATCATGTAAATGTGGAGGTCAAAGAGGGGATTAGATTCCCTGGAATTGGAGTTATAGACAGTTGTGAGCCTACGGGGCATGTGGGATCTGGGAATTAAGCCTGGGTCCTCTGCAAGAACAAGTGTCCCTAACCACTGGGCCATCTCTTCAGCCTCATAGATAAAAATCATTTTTTAAAAATATTTATTTTACGTATATGAGTGCCCTATCTGCATGTACACCTGCATGCCAGAAGAGGGCATTAGAGGGTAGGTGGTTGTGAGCCACCATGTGGTTGCTTGGTATTCAGGACCTCTGGAAGAGCAGAAAGTGTACTTTAACCTCTCAGCCATCTCTCCAGCCCTGATAAAAATCATTAAAAAAAAAAAAAAAGATAGCCTTAGTACAGTGGTTTCCAGGGACAGCTGGACGGATGTGGTATTATATGTAAGAACCTTCTCGAAAGGGATTGGCAGGAAAGAGGGCAGTGGAGGGAAAGGATGAAATGCAGCCAGCCTCCTTTCCCAGTCCTAGACTGTGCACAAGAGAGAGTGCATGCACAGGGTATCCTGTCGGACTCAAGATCAGACTTCAGCCCAACTGAATGTGGCATTTTAGTGATATTTTCTCTCTCTATTTTCTATATTAATAAATGTGAATTGAGGCAGTGTAGGGAAAAATTGGAAATACATTTGCTAAAAACTACTGTGCATGAGGCTCCATTAAGCAGGAGGTCTATCTGGGTAGGACTTTGGAGTCCACCGGCTGCCATGCGCTTCCAGAAGAGGCTGGGACTAGGCACTCTCTACCCAGATGCCCTGCATTTTGAAAGCATTCTCTCGAAACTTCCATGTTATCCACTGCCTTGAGTCATAACAATGGGCCCCACCTTTTCTTGTTTTGGTTATTTAACAATAATTCACTTTGTGCCTACTCAGTGCTACACAGTGTGTAAGTACACAGGACAGGCAGGGAATGAAGGGGACGGGCAGTAAATAAGCCAATAAGCAATCCCATTAAGTAAAGGTGGAATGTGGCCAGTGCCCCAAGGATGCCAGATCAGAAAAACAGGAAGAAGGGAGCAAGCAAGAGAGCCAAGGGCAAAAAAACCAAGAAAGGGATTGCTGAGTATCCTCTAGACACCCCCACAAGAGGAGACTGTCAGCCTATCTGGAACAGTAGACTAGAGGGAAGGGCAAAAGCAAAGCCAAGCAGGCTTTAGGGGCTGGGCCTGGGTAGTGGGGGGAGGGGGGAGAGGGATCTCAGAGGACAACTTGTTGGAGTCAGTGCTCTCCTTCTACTATCTAGAGATCACACTCAGGTCATCAGGCAAGCATTGAATGCCTTTTCCTACTGAGCCATCATGCCAGCCCTAAACTGTATTCTAATAAGGAGGAAGCCTAGTGAAGGGAGCCGGATAGGGTAATGTCATGAGATCTGATTGTCTCCCTCTTGAGTGCTGGGATTAAAAAATATGCCTCGCCATCTTTTAAAGACTTACTTATTTTTATTTTATGTGTGTGAGTATTTTATCTGCATATGCATGCATGCTTGGTGTCTGAGGCCTGAAGATGGTAAATTGCCATGAAAGGGGTGGTGTTGGGATTTGAACTCAGGGTCTCTGCAAGAGTACTCTCCAGGCTCCTGGTTCTTTTTTTTTTTTTTTTTTTTTTCCTTTTCTTTTCTTTTTCTTTCTTTTTTTTTATTTTTAAAGTCAGTTTGCCGGGTGTGCTGGTGCATGCCTTTAATCCTAGCACTCCAGAGGCAGAGGCAGGCGGATCTCTGTGAGTTTGAGGCCAGCCTGGTCTATAAAGTGAGTCTAGGCCAGCCAAGGCTACACAGAGAAACCCTGTCTCGAAAAACCAACAATAACAACAAAAAATGGGTTTAGAGCTGGAGGGGAAGCTGAGGAAATGTTTGCAAGTTGAGAAGTTTGCTATAAGCCGAGGGAAGATGGAGTTGGCACAGTCGGTAGCAGTGCTCACTGAAAGAAGGAATGGGAAGTAACTGGTGGGCACATGGAACATGAGTAATCAAGAATGCCTTCTAGATCTGGATCTAAAGGAAAGGATGTGCGGCAGGACCTAGGGCTGGATTGACTTGGGAGTTACAGGCTGAACAACTTTAAAGATTTATATATTTACATATATGAGTGCTCTATCTGCATGTACACCTGCACGCCAGAAGAGGGCTTCAGATCACATTACAGATGGTTGTGAGCCACCATGAGGTTGCTGGGAATTGAACTCAGGACCTCTGACAGAGCAGTCTGTGCTCTTAACCATTGAGCCATCTCTCCAGCCCCGTGGCTGAATGACTTTAGGTGCCAGCTCCCTAGAGCTGGGTCATACATCATAGGTTCAGTCTACGTTGGCACTTACATCAGATACAAGCATCCAGTTTGTGAGGCACCAGGCCACCTCTACCTAGGACTCCAAATTTGAGGATTTCCACTCCCTCTCAAGTTCAAACATGTGATAGAATTCCCCACAAAATTCAGGGATATGCTGTGCTTATAATTGCAAGGTTAGATTGGTTTGGTTTTGGCTTTTCAAGAAAGGGTTTCTTTGTGTAGCCCTGGCTGTCCTCGAACTCAAAGATCCACCTGTTTCTGCCACCTGAGTGCTAGGATTAAAAGCATGTGCAGCCACCTCCCAACAATTACAGTTTTATTATAGCCAATGAATTCAAATCAGAACCAGCAGAAGGAAGAAAGCTGGATAGGTCAGGGTGGGTCCTTTCCCAATGGAGTCAGGATATGCCATGCTTCCAGCACATTGGTATGTGGCAGTATGCAGGGTACTGCCACCCAGGGAAGCTCCCCTAAGCTCCAGTGCCCAGAGTGTTACTGTAGGTATGATTGATTGAATCAACACCATGATAACCAACAAGGTTAAGTGACAAATCCCAATTTTAATTATGAGGTTGATCTTTCTGGAGTGGCCAGCCCCATCCTGAGTCAACTTACTAGTGTCAGCTGTCTTGGGGTCCATCATGAACCCATTAACATACTCCATCAGGGCCCACTGGTATCGAGAAGGATATTTCTGTTAATAATTCACCTTCTTCACCATTATCCAAAGGCTGCCTCTGAGTGGGCGTCAGACTCCTCTTGGGGAGGGAGGACCAGAAAGTGATACACTAACAGAGGAGGTAGAATAAGAAGGAAATTGAAGTCATTTTTCCGACACAAAGAGCCCAGACTCTGCCCACTGCTTCCCCCACCACACATACAAACACACACACTGGTACAGAGCAGTGCTGAGCTTTGCGACTTATTGCCTGGAGAGGCTGGGGTGCCAGGGAAGGGTGCCATTGCCTGGGAGGAAGCAGTTTCCTGGTGAGGCCTGTTGTGAAATGGCATCGCAGTTTTGTTAGAGGCCAGATCCCCTTGGGTCCTGATAGGACTTACACCGTCCTAGTTGCTCAACCTGCTTTTCAGGCCTGGCGCCCAACTGCACATCCCTCTAAGGTGTGGGCACACGCTCCCTGTGTTGCTTTCTGGTAAACCTCTAGACGAGTTTCACCTCAGGCAAATTCTCTCCCTCCCATTGAGGGAATTGCCAAAGATAAATTAGCATTTTCCCTCAGACTAAAGCTAAGTGTCATTACTTCAGGGCAATGAACATTTAATTTTTAAAATTTATATAATTATTTTTGAGACAGGGACTTACGATAGCCTAGAACTCTCAGAGACCTGCCTGCTTCTACCTCCTGTGTGCTGGGACTAAAGGTGTACACCACTGCATCCAGTTCAGTCTATCCTTACAAATTTTTTTAAAATATGTATATAAGTACATATATATGTATGTATGTATACATACACACACATAGGTGTGTGTGTGTGTGTGTGTGTTGCCTGCATGTATGTCTGTGTTCCATGTGCATGCCAGTGGAGGCCAGAAAAGGGCATCAGGTACCCTAGAACTGGAGTTAGACAGTTAGCTGTAAGCCGCATTGTGGTTGCTGTAAATCCAACCTGGGAAGAGGTAGGGCTCTTGACCCCTGAGCAGGCCACCTCTGAAGGTGACTTCTGGATAACTGAAGCGATCTGGAGGTCTTTCCTATCCCTGATCCCAAAGCCCTTGTGCTTTGGTGAGCCTTTAGGCTTATCTAATTATTAGAGAAACTGAGGCCAGGAGGATCCAGGGCCCCTCAGGGACACAGATCCTGAAGATGGGCACTCCCAGCGTTTCACGACTGCCTTCCTCCCCGCCCCTAGGTGACAGCCTGCTGCTGGTGAAGAACCCACCCCCAGCCACTGCGCAGCCCCAAACCCAACCTCACCAGCAGAGCCTACCCACCTTGGCGGTGCCAGAGAATCCTGGCGGCCCCGGGAGCCGAGGCCTGCTGGAGGACGGCTTCCCGGCGCTTCCGGGGGAGCGCAGTACCGGAGGCGAGGCTCAGTCCGGCGGGGAAGGCAGCGCCGGCGGTGGCGGCGGTGGCGGTAGCGGCGGCGGCGGCACTAGTGCGAGTAGTGGCAGCGGTGCTGGTGCGAGTGCAGGTGCGGGTGCTGGCAGTGGCTGCGGCAGCTGCTGCCCCGGTGGCCTGCGGCGGAGCCTCTTGTCTCACGGCGCGCGCAGCAAGCCCTACTCTTGCCTGGAGTGCGGCAAGACCTTTGGCGTGCGCAAGAGCCTCATTATCCACCACCGAAGCCACACCAAGGAAAGGCCCTACGAGTGCGCCGAGTGCGAGAAGAGCTTCAACTGCCATTCAGGCCTCATCCGCCACCAGATGACGCACCGCGGGGAGCGGCCCTACAAATGCTCGGAGTGCGAGAAGACCTACAGCCGCAAGGAGCACCTGCAGAACCACCAGCGGCTGCACACAGGCGAGCGGCCCTTCCAGTGCGCGCTCTGCGGCAAGAGCTTCATCCGCAAGCAGAACCTGCTAAAGCACCAGCGCATCCACACGGGCGAGCGGCCCTACACGTGTGGGGAGTGCGGCAAGAGCTTCCGCTACAAGGAGTCACTTAAGGACCACCTGCGCGTGCACAATGGCCCGGGCCTAGGGGCCCCAAGGCCTCTCCAGGTGCCGCCAGAGCGAGACTAGGGTTGGGCTGGGGGGTGGGGAGGACTGGACTGGAGTTGGGGCGGGCTAGGGTTCCTGAGGACCAACCCTCCTGCCTCACAGTTCTCAGCGCACCTCCCTGCCCTCTCCTCACCTCCTGCTGGAAATCGGCACAGGAATTGCACTCCAGACAGGGTATTCCAAGGGGTAGACCTGGGTACCCCAGTACTGTCTAACCCTAGTGGACAGTCCAGCTCATCTCATTGGGTGGACCCAGTGGCCAGGGAAAGTGCCAGAGGGACAGCAAGGCAGCAGGAATTGTTTGGACACACCTCGGACTTCCTAGTGTGCCCACTGGCCGCCGGGGCTACAGATTCTGATCAGGGAAAGCGATCAGGGAGTCTCAAAACCCTCCTGAAATAAGGAAAAACTGATCTATCCTTAAGTGAGGAGACTCCCTAAAAAAGAAAGCAAAGATGCAATGGGGAAGTGGAGGGATGCGCTAAGGGTAACATCCTCAAGACAACACTGCCTCGCGCTCTGATAGCGCTTTATACTTTTTTAAAAAGTGTTTTCTATCCGTTATCTATTTACACCCTTAGCTTATCCCTTCGAGATAGGTGGGGTAGGGTTTTCCTGATGTGGTAACTGAGGCAAATGAGACACAGGTGAGATACTTGCTTAGCAAGCCCACATGAGAACATTGCGGCCAAGCCGCACTAGGGCTCCAACCCAGTGCAGTGTCCCCACCGCATACACTGCCTACCTCTGTCGGTCTCAGACCGCTCTCACCTGGCCTTCCTGGTCTCTCTCCTCTCTCCCTTCCCTCCCCGATTCCCCAAATCCTCTCTGAAGCAACAGGGGCCAACTCCTGGGGTTACTGGGATAGGGGAAATAATGGGCTGTACAATGTCTAGGCTTGTTGGGAAGGCTCTTCCTTGATATGAACCTGGGCCCTAGCATCCTGGTCCCCCAGCCTGTCCGTCTCAATTCTGATCATTCAGTCAGGTGCAGCAGCAGCTTCTCACTGCACAGTTAAGGCCAGGCCCTCCAGAGGCAGCTGGTGCCCTGCGTCAGACCTCACCCTGATAATTCACTCCAGTTTCCCAGGGCACAGGGTGAGGGAAGACTGGCTGCCAGAGTAGCCACCAAGGAATGAGACTCTGCCCAGGAGGGCTGGGCAAGTGGGTGCTAGAGCCTGAGCTCTCTCCTGCCCTGGGCATCGCAGTTGGTGCTATCTGTTAACTGATTGTGCTCATGGACATGGACACAGACCTACTATGCTCTGACCCTGCAGGCGCCTTGGGAAGTACCCAAAGGACTCCCTGTCATGTTGGTGCATCGCTCCATGGCTCCCAGCACTGCAGCCTGGTGGGCCACTCTCCATTTCAGCATCTTGCATGGCCAGGCACTGGGGTGGGGTGGCATGCCCCAGGACCCTTGTTTGTGTCAAAAATAGCTTTCCTGCTCCTCTTGTGGATCCTGTTTCTCTCCCAGCTTGGGAGCGTGGTGGGTGGCCAGAATTTCATGGCACCGCCTTCGTGAGCGCTCTGCTTCTGTCCTGCTCATCTGCGCTGCTCCGCTTTCCTCAGACCCTTTTTTGCCGTGCAAAGGGAATTCTTGAAATTAAATAAAAGGTATCCAGATTGCAGACTGCATGTTCCCAAAGCTGGAGGCTCCTCCAGCATGGCATCCTACAGCCGACCTCAATGAACTGCAACTCCATATGCTGGGATTTCTTCCCTCCCCCTTTCACTCAGCTTTTTGAAGGAGGCTGATCTTAGGAAAAGTTATCATGAGATAAATGCAAGGGAAGGTTCAGGTGAGTTCTGGTAGAGCAGGAGGGGACCCTCCAGTTCAGGGATTGTTTGGGAGATGACAATGTACTATTTTCAAAAGCATACAAAGACAATAATTCATAATCTAAATTGCAGAAAGATCCAAATATTTTTGGCTGCTAGAAGTGGATGAGGGAGTATAGCTACTGAGACATAAGTTTACACCATTTAACATATAGCTTGAGTTTAATTCCTTTATTTTACCCCAAGAAGCTGATTCCCAAAGAGGTATGGTGATGGAGCTATTGACAGCCAAGGATCCAGTTCTCTGGAGCCCAGTCTGGCGGGCCCAACTGCTCTCCACTACACTCTGAATGGGCCCCTTCCTGATGTGGGTGCTAGAAACTGAATTCAAGTCTTCTGTAAGAGCAACAAGAACCCATCTTTCCAGTCCCAGGTGTGTGTGTGTGTGTGTGTGTGTGTGTGTGTGTGTGTGTGTGTGTGTGTGTGTGTGTGTGTTTAAATATAGTCTCAGAGCCAGGTGTGGTGGCACACACCTTTAATACTAGCTCTTGGGAGGTAAAGGCAGATAAATCTCTGTGAGTTCGAGGCCAGCCTGATCTACAAAGTGAGTTCCAGGACAGCTAGTGCTACACATAGAGAAACCCTGTCTCAAAAAATGGAGGGAATAAAAGAAAGAAAAGAAGAAGAAAGACCTAGGAAGGTGAAAACACCCAATGCTCAGAGCTGTTTCTAGGCCCTTCCCTACCTATGCTCATTGTCCCAGACAGCTGATTTGACTTCCTGGATTGCAGCATTTCTTTGCACTGCCACCACATACTCCTAGGTATGGAGCCTTGCTTTAGGCCACTGTTCTAAAGTAAAGAGAGACAAGAGGTCCTAAGGAACCATAAAAAGAGTCTATTGTCTCCAACACACTAAATACAATTCCACCCAGTGCAGCTTGGTGAGTGAGCTTACTAAGGTTGATTGATTACAGAGGCATGGGCAACTTAGGCAGTCACACCACCAATGAGTTCCACCCCCAGTCTTCTGCCTCTTAAACACATTAGCATGTCTACAATTATACAGAGCTGGGGCAGGGCGGAGGGCTCATTGAACCCTCCTGTGAGGTCAGCTGTGACCCTTCCCCTTCCTTCCACAGGGGGACATTACCAGCCTCACTGCCATTACCACAAAACCAGCTATTGGCTGTATCGTTATCTTACTGTGCCTGAGTACCAAGGTCTTCCTTCTGTAGGCTACCACAGCCAGCTCTGCTTCCTCATGGCGATGGTCACATCAATCTTCCTGAGAATTGCTATGTGACACTAATCAGCTCAGAGAATTTCAGACTCAGGACCTGAAACTCCCTCCCCCCCCCTTTTTTTTTTGAGTCAGTGTCTCATTATGCAGCCCTAGCTGGCTAGAACTTGCTATATAGACCAGCTGTCTTCAAACTCACAGAGATCTGCCTGCCTCTGTCTTTTGAACACTGGAATTATTATTTTTTATTTTATTTTATTTTTTTGGTTTTTCGAGACAGGGTTTCTCTGTGTAGCCTTGGCCATCCTGGACTCACTTTGTAGACCAGGCTGGCCTCAAACTCACAGCAATCCACCTGCCTCTGCCTCCCGAGTGCTGGGATTAAAGGTGTGCGCCACCACGCCCAGCTCTGAACGCTGGAATTAAAGGCATGTGCTACCATGCCTGATCTGGTCCCTTAACTTTTGTGACTTCTGTCATTATATAAGTGTTTAGAGGGTAAGACTGAAGCTCGGTGAGCCTTGGGTCACTATTCAGCATTTAGTGACCATGTATAAGACCCCATCCTTGTCAAGCTTGAAATGTAATAGGAGAAAGAAGATACGTGTGAGACTGAAACCACGTGGCCTAAACCATGAGAACAGCTAGGAGAAACACGTGCTTCATCTCCCTTAGGGCTTGCCACGGTGGCTTGATACAGGAGAACACTGGTCTAGAGAAGCCAGACATGGCCAATGAACACCAATACCCACAGTGCCTACCTGTGGATTCCTGAATCATAGTCCAGTGGGTCTCACTACACTACACTGGTCTCTTCGGCTGCACCGTGAGTGGCCCCAGTCCCTGAGATAGGCCCTGGGAGAGTAAGCTCTGCTCTGAGAACTGACCAAAGGCAGGACTCTCAGTATGTTGGCCTTTGCCTATCATTCATTCAATGACCCATTTTCACGTTCAGCCCATGTCAGTCAGGATAGGCGGTATGTTGGGGGACGGTTTCCAGGTGACTAGAATTAGGAGACTGATCCACATGAAGAAGAAATGGGCAACCCAGGATAGTAGTGCTTGTTGACAACTGGTCTATGCAAGAAATGCCGAGCTCGTGCTGCATAAAGCAGCAGGTGCGGCTTCGGGCTTGAAGCATGCACAAAAGGAAAGGAAGGCAGGGAGACTGGGATTTTAGGCAAGAAGGAGATGGTGGGGCTAGAGCGGTGAGGTAAGAACCCGTGGTCATGGAAGACCTTGAATATTCAAACTTCCCTATAGATAGACCATCAACAGGTCTGGGATCCACTGTGGTGTAGCCCTATAGAGCAGGTGTAGCTCTCAAAGGAGGTCAGGAAGGATTCCATGGAAGTCCTGAGAAGGCAGGATAAACTAGAGACCATTGAAAATGACAAAATACAGGTACATCATCATCTTCTTCTTATTCCTTTTTTTCTTTTTAAGATTTATTTATTTATTAAGCATACAGTGTTTTGCCTGCATTTGTGCCTGCACACCAGAAGAGGGCACCAGATCTCAGTGTAGATGGTTGTGAGCCACCATGTGGTTGCTGGGAATTGAACTCAGGACCTCTGGAAGAACAGGCAGTCTTCTTAACCTCTGAGCCATCTCTCCAGCCCTCTCCTTTGTTTTTAATCTAAATGGGCTTTTCCATTTCTGAGCAAATACATTTTGTGTGCGGGTACACTCATGTACATGAGCAGAGGTTGGTGGGTCCTGTTCTTTGTTCTCTGCCAGAGAGGGTCTCTCACTGGACCTGGAGCTAAGCGGGCAGCCAGCAAGCCTCAGGGGTCATGTCTTCCCTTCCCGCCCCCCACTGCACCCACAACACATTGGAGTTTCAAATACATGTGACTTTTTATGTGGGTGCTGAGGATTTGAAATCAGGCCCTCGTGCCTGCATAGCCAGTGCTCTTACCCACTGAGCTATCCCCAGCCCTTCCCTCTCTCCCTTTTGGGGATGGGGTGGGGTGGGGTGTGAGTGGGTAATGCTGAAGTTTGAACTCAAGGCTTCCTAGATGTTAAGTAAGCACTCTGTACTTCCACTGTACTGCCTCCCAGCCTTTCCTTCCTTTCTTTTTTTCTGAGATGGTCTCAGAGTGGTCTGCAACTTTCTATACAGCCTGATCCTCCTGCCTCCACCTTCTGAGTACTGAGACTATAGGCATGTACCACCACACATGCTTCATACATTGCTGTGTCTGAGTCTCTGGGTTTATGTGTGCAGGCAAATACTATCCACTGAGCTGTATCATATCATCCTATGCTCAAGGATTCTGTCACTATTCTTAAAAGATTTTGAACCACTCTCATCACCAGCAAAATCTCAGAGCCCACCACCTGGATCTTTCTCCATCCAGCATTTTCCCCTGTCTAAGGAGCAGCCTTCTGTTCTGAAGCCTCCTCAGTCCTTCTTTCCAGGATATACTGAGAAACCCCAAATCATCTCCCCCTCCTATTATTATTATTATTTTGTTGTTGTTGTTTTGAGATAGGATTTTCTGTGTAGCCTTGGCTGTCCTAGATTCCCTTTGTAGGCTGGCCTCAAACTCACAGAGATCTGCCTGCCTCTGCCTCCTTGAGTGTTGGGATTACAGGCATGCTAAATCTTAATTACACCTGGCTAAATCTTAATTTTTAATGCAGCACAATTTGTTCCATCTTTGCTGACCTTCTGTTTCTAAGACATTTCCTATAGCCTCTTTTTTCCACAATTCAAATGGTAAATAAAAAACTGGTGAAGCAAAATATTAGTTGTTCTTTAAGAGAAAGTGTGCATCATTTTTCCAAACCATCAGTCAATGAATAGAATTTTGAAGATTTTGTGTTAATATATTCAAAATAAAAAAATGTAAAAAGGGAAGACAAGGGAGAAAAAAAAAAAGATCCTTTCACACATATATCTGTTTCCCCTATAAAGAAGCATCCAAGTTATGAGTTTTAGGAACTACTCCCTATAATGTTACTTTCGTAAGGAATGCTACTTTGACCTTTGTGTTACTTTCTTCCTTTCATCAGGTGTGTGAGAAATTACTGTGATGGTTGCATAGGAAATGACTTTCCTTTTGTGGTTCCTTTTTTCTTTTTTAAATCGAGATCTAACCACGTAGCCCCAGCTGGCCTGGAACTCACTACGTAGAAAAGGCTGGCCTTGAACTCCAGAGTCCGTCTGCCTCCTAGTGTTAAAGGCAGGCTGCTACCATGTCCCACTGAGCAGTTGTGTTTTTTCATGGAGTGAGTGGGCCTCATTTATTTGCTTATTTTTACCAGATCCCTATTGATTACCTTGTGGTTTTTATTGGGGGTGTTTTGTTTGTTTGCTTGCTTGCTTTGGACACAAAGTCTTACCCAGCCTAGGCTGGCTACAAATTCACTATGTAACTAAGGACAGTCAGCTTCTATCTACCAAGAACTGGGATCACATAGGTATATGTCACAGGCCTTTTTTTTTTTTTTTTTTTTTTTTTTTAATTTATCATTATTATGAGGGCAGGGGGTGGGGAAGAGGGCATGCTCCACTGTACACTGTGGAGGGGTCAGGGGACAACTTTGAAGAGTCAGTTCTCTCTTTCTCACATTACCTTGATTCCAAGGAAGGAACTCACATCACCAGGCATGTCTGGTAAGTGCCTTTACCCACTCAGCCATCTCACCAGCCCCACCATGCCTGTTTTTAAAGTAGCACTTCTTTCTCTGCACTGCACCTATGAAAACAACATAAACATTTCACCCTTCTGGCAATGCTCTCACTGGCCTATCCTTTACTGCCCAAACTTCTGTGCTGGGCCACGCCTGTACCTTCAGTGCGACCAGACCATACTTCATTTACTGCCATGCATGCTCTCATAGGTCCCGGGTCAGGGGAGCTATGCTTTACTCTTGTTCCCTCAAACTCCATCTCTGGCTCTACCTCCTCAATAATGAGTGCCCCGTCACTCTAGGTTATGGCCTCTCCTGATTTTGAGCAGCGCTTTTAGAGATATTTCACAGGCACCTAGAAACCGTGTCTGTGAAAAGCACAAGGACAGGGTGGAAGGGCCTTCTGAGCTCTTATATTTGGTTCAACTACAGAAAGCTATAATGATTTTTTTTTAAAGGTGGCATCAATCTCAACACTTTGCTTTAAGCCACGTGTGATGGTATATGCATTTAATCCTAATAATGAGGGGGCTGAGGGAGAAGGATGACTGAGTTTGAGCCTGTCAGAAGCTATATAGCAGGATGCTCTCTCAAAACAGCATCTTGCCTCAACATCCGCCCTCAGAACCCTGCTGGGACTACAGCATTATGCATCACCATGCCCAGCTTCATGTAAAACTTCTTAAAAAAAAAAAAAAAGGTGCCAGACACCCCAGTGTGGTAGAAAACTTTCTTCCGAGTGTAACAGCCATCATCTTTATCAGAACAGCTGCCGCTGCTTGCAAGAAACCAGATCTGGAGGCTGACTACCAGCATTCCCTCATAGAACAGAATAGGAAGGATCCCTCCTGCACCTCCCAGCCATTTGAATGTAAGTCCCCTCTAAGTGCATGTGGTCTCAGTTCTCAGGGGCTAGAGCACATAGAAGGGTGACTGAACGAGGGGGACCCCATCTATGCCGCTATAATGAAGTGGTTGTCCATGCTGGAGTGTAATTTTGCAGTGGTGCAGCTGTGTTGGGGTCACCCGCACCCCTGTAAATCACCCTCACCCATGCTCTGTAAATAAGTTCAATAAATGCATTGGTTCCCCCATGCTGGAACCCTACTTTGCTTTGTTGTTTGTGCTGTATAAAGAGGGGGTAGGTGTTTGTCTACTTCAGCTCAGGGAAAGTTCCCAGCTTCCTATAATTTTTAAATTAAAAAAAAATTATGCGTCTAGGTGTTTCACCTGCATATATGTCTTTGCATCACATATGTGCCTGGAGCCCACAGAAGCCAGAATAGAGTAGATGCCCTGGAACCAG
The DNA here is from genome assembly GCF_903995435.1 of Acomys russatus. Taxonomy (NCBI): domain Eukaryota; kingdom Metazoa; phylum Chordata; class Mammalia; order Rodentia; family Muridae; genus Acomys; species Acomys russatus. Next base: position 74,600,626 of record NC_067146.1, on the reverse strand, counting down.
AAAGACTTTTGTGGGAGCCATGTGGGTGTCCCAGTCCTCTGGAAGAAGAGCCAGTGCTCTTAATTGCTGAACCATCTCTATAGTTCCCCAAATACTTTTATTAGTCCAAGTGCTTCTTTCTAATTGTGATCAACAGAAGACAGATGACCAGCTGGGCATGAGGAGCTTTCTGGAAAGAACCTGGAGCCACTTAGACTCAGAGGTGCAGTTGAACCCAGGACACATAGAAAATCACCCCTGATCTCTCTCTGCTCCTGTCTCTGGCTTTGGGTCTCTCTTCAGAACCAGCTTACTGAGAGAGAAAAAAAAAAGAGGAGAGGGGGGGCAGGGGAGGGAGGGAGAGAGAGAGAGAGAGTGTGTGTGTGTGTTGGTCTAGCTCTTGTCATAGGCCCAGCCTGCCTCAATGACTATTACCCGGAGATAGGATGCTATGATGGGGCCTTCATGAGTATATGCCCAGTACATGTTTTTAGAAGCCCTCAGGGGCCAGAAGAGGGCATCATGTACCCTGGAACTGGAGTTTCAGGGGGTTGTGAGCCACCATGTAGGTTCTGGGAACCGAGCCAGGTATCTCTCCAGCATTTGCGCCTTAAATTTTTTTTTTTTTTAATTTTCCTTATTTTATATGTATTGGTGTTTTGCATGCATGCAGGTCTATGTGAGAATATCAGATCTTAGAGAGAGTTGTGAGTTGCCATGTGGTTGCTGGGATTTGAACCCCAGTCTTCTGGAAGAGCAGTCAGTACCCTTAACCACTGAGCCATCTCTTCCACCTACAAATAATTTATGTTTGTTTATTTGTTTGTTTGAGACTGGTTTTCACTATATAGCTATGGCTGGTCTGGAACTCAGTGATCCACCTGCCTCTGCTTCCAGAGTGCTAAAATTAAAGGATGAAGCTGGGCATAGTGACACACGCCTGGAATCCCAGTACTGGGGAGAAAGAGGCAGGTGGATCCCTGTGAGTTCAAGCCAGCCTGGTCTACAAAGTGAGTCCAGGAAAGCCAAGATTACACAGAGAAACCCTGTCTCGAAACAAAACAAAAACAAACAAACAAAGGACACAACACATATACAAATAGATAAATTTTAAAGACATAAGATGGAAAACAAAGAGAAGAGAGTTAGTGTGGCCACTTTGGAAAGAAGAGATTAAGGGGTCCAGTGTCCTCAGCTCTGTCTTTAGGATAGTAATAGGATTTTGGGGGGGCTTATTTAGAATTGAAACAAAGGGCAAGAAAAATGCATAATTAAGCAGTCCTGGTCAATAGATGGTCTACAAGGCCGTTGTCCCAGTTTGGGTTCCGTAAAGTGGTTAGAAGCCCTTACTGCTGCCATTGATCTGCTGGCGAGGACACGTCTGCTTCACGCGTATGGATAACTGCCTTAATCTGAGAGGTGATCTATCTATCCTTCAACATTCTGCTCTTCCTGGGCTCCAGAGTGAAGGTTCAGGACAGAGACTTATGTCTGTGCCTTCAACTTAAAAGGGATAAGATGGGTCAAACAGACACACTCCTTACATGATCAACACTCTTGCTCGGAGTCAAGCAGGGATTTGATCCAAACAAAAGCAATAAACATAAAATGAAGGCAGAGACACCAGGACCTGCCTTGTTGCCTAAATGTGTCAATGCTTTTAAAAAAATATATATGTGTGTAGGTTTTAATGTGCCTGTTAAAGCAGATGCTGAGAAATTTCTTCCAGCAGGCCATCATGTTATACCGAGACTGCTCAGTGTAATACCGAGATCACCTAGATCTTGAGACCCCCAAAAAAGACCATCAGGACTCCATACGGATGCAATATGCACAGGGTCCTGTATTACGGGCTCAGAGCTTCGGATCACAATCTTTCCTGACTCAGCAGGATAGGAGAGTGATACCGGAGCTTCAAGGGTAATGGGTTTATAAGGAAAAACTGTAATTAGGGGTTGGGGTTTCAGGAATGTAGGTCCTTAGGCAGGTTGAGTGGAGGCTGGATCTTCAGGGAAGCCATGGGTCACAGGAATGTAGGTCCTTAGGCAGGTTGGATGGAGGCTGGATCTGGAGGGGAAGATTTTTATCTCAGAGGAACATTGGGAGTTAATTGTATCTAATCGCTCCTGTGGAGTTTCTGGAGGCTGCTGGTAGGTCTAGTTTATGGCAGTGCATGGTCTTTCCTGGAACGCAGGAAGTAGTGAAGTCACCCGGAGGACAACTTCTCACAGACCACGGCATTAATTGTAGAATATACATTACATATAAAATATGGCATTAATTTTGCCCTTACAATCAGATTAGGCACTGGAATGCAGGAAGTTGTTAGCAGGAGTCAGTGTAGACAGGGATCACTTGTAAAATCTTCTCTCTTGTGGAAGAAGGAACCAGTCTAGTGAGAGTAGTTGAATTCTCAGAGGAAGCTGTTCATGCCTATTGTTCAAAGTGGAAACTCATGTCACGTTCTCACTCATCATCTCCAGGACAATGTGGTGGGAATGAGGCAAATATGATGATCACTGTGGCTAGAATGGGTTTTGGGGATTTGGGGAGTTTCTGGCTAGCTGGAAACTCACTACATAGCTGAGGCTCGCCTCAAATGCCAGTGGTAATAGGGCCAGCTATTTCCATGCCAGAATGCAGAATACATTGCCTCGAACACTCAAGATGGAATGAGGTCTAGGTTAATTATTTTCGATTAAGGCTACCTTGACTTCCACAATGCAAGTGATTACCATAATAGTCTACAGCGGGGTGGCCTAAGCCCCAAATCCCGATCCGCGGACATTTGAACCCGCGTTTCTAGTTTCTAAAAAACCAGTGAACATTCGGAATAAAATCACTCGCCTTTGACAACTCATCTTTTCTTCAGCTTAGGCTGTGTTCTTCCCTCAGGAAAAAAAAAAAGTGTGAGTTTACACATCTTAAAAAGCTATCTTTTGACAATTATATGCGTGTCTTTTTGTAAAAAATTATACATAATTGAATCTCTTAAAGCATTTCGCGGAGTGCAGGCAGGACTTATCTTAAATTCAGAAGGTGCTCTTTATTTCGAGAGCCCTTAGAGCTTACGCCCCACACTGAAGTTCCAAGCTGCTGTTCCCCTTCCAGGACCACAGCGGCGCAATAGAAATCCCGCTCGGTAGTAGGAGCGGCCGCAGCTCTTCTTGGCTGGGGGGCGGAGGGGCGAGCGCTCCCAGAATGCACCTTGTATCAACTCGGCGGCGGCGGCGCTCCCCGGAAGGTCCAGGCGTTTGGCGGAGTGGCACACGGTCCGAGCACTATCCCGCCAGTCGGTGTTGTGGGACGACTGCGACCATGGCGGAGTCGGCGCCTGCTCGGGTAAGGCTGCTCTCTCCAGGTCGGGAGGGCCTAGCGGGGGGAGACAGCGCCCTGCCCGGGGCGGGGCTTGAGGAGCTCGGTCGCGGGCTTGGTTTTCCTCCGCGGCGGTTGGCGCCGACGGGTGCCGACCTTCCTCCCGGCTCCCCCTCGCCCTCGGCCCGACCGCTCTCGGGTCCTTCCGCGTCGGGCTCGGAGCCTCGGCGCTCTGCGTCTTCTTTCCGTGGAAACTTCTGCTGCGAGGCGTGTTAAATTGTTTGTGACTGTGCCCACATATTTTCCTGCTTCGTGCTAACCAGGGACGCGTTTTCTGAGTTGGAGTGATGGCGCGGGTTAAAACCCTGGGTTCCGGTTGTTGCCTTTGAGCTCCGCTGCGGAAGACCCCAGGGCTTACGGCTTCTCTCCCTACAGTGGGCTCTGGTCCGGGTGCCATGTTCTGCCGTAGATTTCTGTTCTTGAGTTTGCAGCCACAGGTTGAAGCCAGGCGGGGCCTCCTCTCCTTAGGGACAGGTGTATTTGCTGGATTTTGTTTACGGAGCTGTAGGTGCACACTGTTACCTGCTTTCCTCCTCTTTCAGCTATCTATTCAGGGAATGTGAAGACACTGAAAATTGGTTAGAGGAATATCTTCCGTAACTCAGCGCTCACCTATTCAGTGCATGGTTTTCAGCAGCCTGTGCACACCTCTATAGGCTTTTGTCTCCTTAACTTGAATTGGGAATGTTGGGTTCGTTGTTAGCATTTCTAAAGTCTTTTCTGGCTCCAGGCTTCTCATACGATGTCACAGTAGCGGTTAACTTAGGAAAAGGATAGGATAGATGGAACTTAACTGCCTCAGTCTGTAGCACAGGCTGGCCTCAAGCTAGTGACAATCTTCCTGATGCAGCGTCCTCAGTGCTAGGATTACAGGGGTGAACCATTCATTGTGTTGGCTTTTTTTGTTTACTGGTGGTTGTGTTTTGAGGCATGTGCCCCAGCCTAACCTATCCGAGGATGACCTTAAACTCCTACCTCTACTTATAGAGATTATAAACATAAGCCTTTTTCTTGTCTTAAGCTTTTTATTTATTATTATTATCTTTCAAAATAAAGTCTTGGTATGTAGTCCTGGCTGCCTGGAACTAATTATGTAGACCAGGCTATCTGTCTCTGAACTTGGAGCAATCCCTGCTCTGCATCTCAAGTGCTAGTGAGACTATGCTTTAGACAGACTCCCTGCGGGGGTAAGCAGATAGGGAGAGGGGTAGGCAAATTTCCAAGATAGGCATCATCTTCCTCACCCTCCTGACTTGAGACTAGACTGGCTGTCGGCTTAAAGCAAAGGCTTTCTAGGGTGTTGTCTCCCACGGTCAGATCCCCTGCTGGTGGACTGGCTCACCAAGCTCATGGTCTGTTGCGCAAGAGCTCTGGGCCAAATTGACTTACCCTAAATGAGAGGAGGAAGACTCTTCAAAGGCTTTAAAGCCCCCCAAATCCAGTAGCTTTCTGAGTTTCCCTCCGCTTTGCAGAGGGTCTTTTTCTCTGTGTCTGCAGCATGTGTGTTTTCCCACTCTCAATAAACATTTTGTTTTCAGTTGTGGATTCTGTCAGTAGTGTTTAAGACTTCTTTTATGATACCTGCAGGGCCTGAGTTTTTCCTGCCTGTTAATTCTTTAGCTAGCAGAGAAAACGAACCCGACCCAGACCCATAGAGTGTCTCATTTTCAGATTCCTAGACTGTCTCTGTAGGCACTGTTGTGCACTGTGAGCTTTTGAATTGAGTTTTACTGCAGCTTTTTGGGTCCAGGAATAGTTTGGGAATTCCAAGGTGTTTTGTTTGTTTGTTTTGTGTGTGTATGTGTGTGAAAAAGTGAAGAAAATTTGTGTTGAAAACTTTACCTTGGTTGGAATCCACTGTAGTTTTCTTAGAAAGTGGGTAAGAACTAATTAGGGATGAACTGAAAGATTTATCAGTGTTTATTTTCAGGGAGTTAACTGGGGAAACACAACACTAGGATTTTCTGCATTCGACTCCCGTGAGACACAGATGCAGTCTTTAAGTGTTTTTCTCTTAGTAGATTAGTGCTAAAGAGAGTTGGGAGGACCAACACACTCCTTTTCTGGTCATTCCATGTTTAGTTATTTGTCATCAACAGATGTCGTTGAGAAGAAGCTGGGCATGGTGGTTCATGCCTTTAATCCTAGCACTCAGGAAGCAGTTCGAAGCCAGCCTGGTCTACAAAGGAGTCTAGGACAGCCAGGGCTGTTACACAGAGAAACCCTGTCTTGAGCAGCCTAAAATGTGCTGTTCACGCGCATGCGCGCGCACACACACAAACACATACACACAAAAACTATGTAAATATTATCTAAATTTAATAGTAAATCATAAACCCATTATTTTGTATGGTAATTCAAAAATAATATAATAAATAATATTTATAGCTCCAAAATCAAAATCATGAACGCTTAAGAGATGAACAGAGAAGCCAGGCACGGTGGCTCATGCCTGTAATCCCAGCACTCTGGGAGGCAGACAGGTGGATCTCTTTGAGTTCAAGGCCATCCTGGTCTACAAAGTGAGGCCATGACAGCTAGGGCTACACAGAGAAAGCCTGTGTCGAAAATAACCAAAAGAGGCCGGGCGTGGTGGCACACGCCTTTAATCCCAGCACTCGGGAGGCAGAGGCAGGCGGATCGCTGTGAGTTCGAGGCCAGCCTGGTCTACAAAGTGAGTCCAGGATGGCCAAGGGCTACACAGAGAAACCCTGTCTCGAAAAACCAAAAAAAAAAAAAAAAAGAAAGAAAATAACCAAAAGAAAGAAAAAAAGGAACAGAGTTGTGAAAACATTTTCTGAACAGTTACATTTGATATTTATAAAATCAAGGAACCTTTAAAAAAAGAGAAAACTCAAAGAGTTAAGAGTCATCAGGACCCCATAAAGGTGGACTTGAGAGCAACACTGGGTCAAAAGGTAAACTTAAAAAAAATTTTTTTGAGTCAAGGTTTCAGTATTGATATGTAGACCAGGCTGGCCTTGAACTCAGAGATCCTCCTGCCTCTGTCTCCCAAGTGCTAGAATTAAATGCCTGGCTGAATAAGACAGTAATTTGTTGAGGAGTTAATGACAAATAATTAAACTATATGACAGCATTGATTTGGAAATTAAGAAGAAGGGATCAGAATTCAGAAGTTTAGTGGCCTTTCTTTGTAAATATACTTCTCATAATTTCTAGGATAATTGCTAAAAGACAATTGAGTTAAAGGCAGAGATTATCTGGATGGGAAAATTCCAGCCTTCTGGTTTATAACAAATACAGCTAAAAGGTGAAGCTGTACCATGGTTAAATATAAAGGGATATGAGAACAATTTGTCAGAACAATACTAACTAAAAGAAACTTGGCTTAGAAGTGTATCATTGCCAGAGATCGAATGTATTCCTCCACTTACAATGGGAAAAGATTCAGTTTTCCATCTTGAGATTTATTTATTTATTATTTATATAGTAGTCTGCCTGTACCTCAGAAGGCACCAGATCTCATTATAGATGGTTGTGAGCCACCATGTGGGTGCTGGGAATTGAACTCAGGACCTTTGGAAGAACAGCCAGTGCTCTTAACATCTGAGCCATCTCTCCGGCCCAGTTTTCCATCTTGAAATGATATCTTTTTAAACTAATTGGAGCCTAATGACATTTACTGGTTTGAGGGTAGATTTTAAAATTAATAGACAAAAGTCACCATTATAGAATAGTCAAATATAATCTAGTCTTTTTTTTCTAGCAAAAGAAAGCAGCAAGGGGCCTGCTTGCCAGCAGAACTCTTGGTGAGCAGTACCGTTGCAGAGGATGGAGGTATTCAGCTGCTTTTGCTGCAGTTGTCCTTAGCCACATAGGACTGTCAAGTCTTAAAATGCAGCTAGTATGACCAACAAAATGAGTTCTAAACTTTAGTTTAGCTGATCATGGTGGCTATCGTGACCAGCACTTGGGAGAAGCAGATGAGTCTCCATGAGCTCTAGGCCTGTTGCATGTTCAGAGGTATATTGCAAGACTTTGCCACCAAAAAAAAAAAAAAAAGGAAAAGCCGCCAAAATGGAAATGGGGCAGTGAGCTGTGGAAAGGCATATGCCCATTTTCTACCAGCATATAATATCTATGTATAATGAGAGAGAGAGAGAGAAGCAGAGACAGAGAGGCTGGAAACCTTTGTTGCTCTTGCAGAAAACCCAGGTTCTATTCCCAGCCCCAACATGGTGGCTCAGAAACCATCTGTAACTCCAGCTCCAGGGGATCTGATGCCCTCTTCTGGCCTTCACTGGTCCTGGGCACACTAAATTTTGGGATGGGTTAATACCTAGTAAGAGCTGCCTGGTATAGGAAACTAAGAAATATGTTGAATTTTAAAAATGCTTTAAAAATTCATTCAAATGCAATAGCATAATCTTTGTATGGATCAAAACATTTTATCCTAAAGATATTATTTCTCAATTTTTTCTTCTGTGAGTTGGGCATGGTGTCCCACTCCTTTAATTCCAACACTTGGGAGACAGAGGTAGATGGATCTCTTGAGTTCAAGGCCAGCCTGGTCTACAGAGTGAGTTCCAGGACAGCCAAGGCTACACAAAGAAATCCTGTCTAAAAACAAAAAACAAACAAACAACAACAACAACAAAAACCAGAAAAAAATTATCCATGAAAGTTAATGCATTTCCAGACATAGCCTCTGAAGATATTTTTGTGAAACTCCTAATGTTTGTAGAATATCAGTAGGCCAAAAGAAGTCAGGTACGACTATAAAATAAAGAGATGGGATTTGTCTTAGTAAGGATCAATAATTACTATGCAGCTAGAGTTAATACAATTATAATATTGGTAAATGACAGAAAAATTAACCCATAGAATAGAAAAAAATAAGAAATCAGGCTGACAGGTGGCAAAACTTGTTAATGGTAGAGAATAGCATTGCCTATTAATGTGTACATGTTGATGACTATTTTTATTATTGTTGGGGTTTTTTTGTTTTGTTTTGTTTTTGGTTTTTGGTTTTTCAAGACAGGGTTTCTCTGTGTAGCCTTGGCTGTCCTGGACCCACTTTGTAGACCAGGCTGGCCTCGAACTCACAGTGATCCACCTCCCTCTGCCTCCTGAGTGCTGGGATTATAGGCGTGCGCCACCATACCTGGCATATTGTTGGATTTTTTGAGACAGGGTCTTACTGTATAGCCCTGGCCGGCCTGGGACTCACTATGTAGCTCAAGATAGATATAAACTCACAGAGACCCACCTATGCTGTGGTTAAAGGCATGTGCCTGTTGGTGTACTTTTAACCAACTATTTTTAGTTTGGATTCCTTAAATCTTTTTCTCCCTACTCCACCCCAAACCCAACAACCCAACACCAGGTAGCAGAGAAAGAAGCTTAGTGGGGAGATGGGCATAGCTTTCCTTAGCTGCTTCCTGCTGTTTAGGGTTGTCGGTTCCTTGGGGCAAGTCCAGTCTTCATTTTGTCACACTATACCAACAGCCACCAGGAGCAGCAGAGGGAAGCGCCAGCAGCCTTATTCTTTCTCTGATCTCCAGTCTCTCTCTGGGTCTGGCTTTTATCCTCATTGACAAAGACCACACCCCCACCTGAGGTAGTACCCAGCTGACAAAGATCACGCGCCCTCTCCGTAGGTAATGATTAGCTGTGGACAAACAGGAGCAGCCCCCATATCCCACACCTGGGATTAAAACAAAAATGTGTTTACATATAACCCAAAACTTTCTGTTTCTATTTTTTAAAATGGCTTTTCTTTTGCTTGTTGTTGTTTTTATAACCCAGTATTGCCAGAAATGTCTCCTTTGTTTCTCTTACAGAATGTACCATATTTCTCAGATTTAACGCACCAACTATTTTGAGCTCTGAGGCTTTTAGCAGTTACTGGGAAAGTTAATGGTGGTAATCTCTTAACCTGAGGCCGCTCCTCTGGCAGCACAGTTTGTTCAAGATTAACCTTATTTCTTGAATTGGGCTTTTTCTCTTTCTGCTTCTCCTGGCTTCCCAGCCTGCCCAGGGGGTATGGGAACATAACACTGAAAGTGGGTAGAGCAGGGCAGGGCATCAGTTGTGGGAAACTCTGGGTCTCAGTTACCAGGTGTTTCCCCTTTACCAATGGGCTTTTTGCTGTCCAAGTGCTTCAGCCTCTACCTGTAAACTCTCTAGTTGTGCAGCCAACTCTGCAGTACTTTCCAAAAAGAAAATGGAATGTAGGAAGACAATGAAGCAAAGCCAGAGACTCCCCCCTGGGAGTAATGCAGGAGAGAACCCAGCAGCAGAAACCACAACAAACCTTTCACTCATATCCTAAAACATTATATTCATTTCTCCATACCCTGCTGCTCCTCTATGGTATTAGAACCCAGATGTTTCATTAGGCCCAGCCCCATGTTGGGCGCCAGTTGTTGGCCTCTTTTCAGAATGTCTCTAACTTACTGTCATGCCGCATCAGCAGCAGCTAGGAGCAGCGGGGAGGAGCACCAGCAGCCTGCCTTCTTTTTCTGATCCCCCAGTCTCTCTTTAGGTCTGCCTTTTATCCTCACTGACAAAGACCACACCCCCACACAAGGTAGATCAGAGCCGACAAACATCACATGTCCTCACAGGAGGCAACTATCAGCTGTAGACAAACTGGAGCAGCCCCCATACCCCACACCTGGGATTAAACAAAAACATGATATAAGCAGAAACTTCCACAACATGTACCAACATGCTTGGCCCTATTTTATTTATTTTGTGTGTAGCGTTTGTTATGTAGGTGTGAGCATGCTATTATACTCATGTGGTCCGATGCCAGTGTGTGGGAGTCAGTTTTCTGTTTCCACCATGTGGGTTCCAGGGATCAAACTTAGGTCCTTGGGCTTGGCCTTTATCTGATCAGCACTCTCAATAGCCCAATAATGGCTTAAAATTTGTTTTTTACATTTATGTATTTACTTTGTGGATATATATGCACGGATATATGTGCACACACGCATTTGGAGGTCAGAGGACAACTTGAAGGAAAAGTTTAGCTATGTATGATAGTATTTTGTCTATTTTTCTAATGTTTTCAAAATTATTATATAGTATACATTTAACTTTAACTTTTTCTTCCTTCCCTGCCCAATCCACACCCCCGTTTTGAGACAGAGTTCCAAGTAGTCCATGCAGGCACTGAACTTTAGATCCTGATGCCTCCATTTTAAGTTTTGGAATTATAGGCATGCGCCACAGTTCATGCAGTGCTTCAGACACAAGTCAGAGCTTTGTGCTACATGAGCCTGATGCCAACAGAGCTGAATACCCAGCTCCCGTTGAATCTTCAGTATCCGTCTTTTAGAGTTTCGATTGCTTCCATGAAACACCATGACCAAAAAGCAAGTCGGGAGGGATTTGTTTTGCTCACACTTCCGTATCACTGTTCATCATTGAAGGAAGTCAGGGCAGAATCAAACAGGGCAGAACTCTGAGACAGGAGCTGATGCAGAGGCCATGGAGGGTGCTGCTTACTGATGTTGCCCTTGGCTTGCTCAGCCTGCTTTTTCATAGATTCCCAGGACCCACAGCCCAGGGACGGCACTATCCCCGATGGGCTGCAGAAAATGCCCTCCCGCCCCCAGGCTCTCCTACATCCCAATCTTATGGAGGCAGTTTCTCAATTGAGGCTCTCTCATCTCCAGTGATTTTAGTTTGTGTCAAGTGGACATAAAATTAGCCAGTACAATATCAGAATAAATACATTTGAATATTCTTGGACTTGTTTTTCTCTTTCTTTCTTTCTTTCTTTCTTTTTTCCCCCTGTCCTGGACTCACTTTGTACACCAGTCTTGCCTTGAACTCACAGAGATCTGCCTCCCAGAGTGCTGGGACTACAGGCTTGTGCTACCATGCTTGGCTCTGGACTTGTTTTCTTTATTTGATGTTTGGAAATGACCTTGTCTCATTAGCCTTGTACCATCAATCCTACAGCACAGGAGGAAACGGCGCTCCACACCATTAGCTCCGGCCACACCCCCTTCACAAACAACAGAGAAAAGCTCTTATTTCCAGACCACAGAAATCTCACTTTGGACAGTGGTGGCTGCTATTCAGGCTGTGGAGAAGAAGATGGAATCACAGGCTGCCCGGCTGCAGAGCCTGGAGGGACGCGCAGGGACAGTTGAGAAGAAGCTGGCTGACTTTGAGAAGACTGCCGTGGAGTTCAGCAACCAGCTGGAAGGCAAGTGGGCCGTGCTGGGGACCCTGCTGCAGGAGTACGGGCTGCTGCAGCAACGACTGGAGAACGTGGAGAACCTGCTGCGCAACAGGAACTTCTGGGTCCTTCGGCTGCCCCCTGGCAGCAAGGGGGAGGCCCCCAAGGTAGAGCTTCTTAGTGTAAAAAGTTAGACAAGAAGGGGAGTCCAACTTTGATTAGTCAAGATGTTAAGTCACTGGCTGGTACTCTGTGAGTCAAAGTGCTTATTGCTTGTGGCTTACAATTGCAGGTGTCCGGGTCCCTTGAGAATGATGGGGTGTGTTTCTCGGAACAGGAGTGGGAAAACCTGGAGGACTGGCAGAAGGAGCTCTACAGAAATGTCATGGAGAGCAACTATGAGACTCTGGTCTCTCTGAGTGAGTGGCAGCCTTCTCTCTAGAATTCTTTTTTTTTCTTTTAGTTTTAGTTTTTTGAGACAGGGTCTCTCTGTGTTAGCCTTGGCCGTCCTGGACTCACTTTGTAGACCAGACTGGCCATGAACTCAACAGCAATCCGCCTGCCTCTGCCTCCCGAGTGCTGGGATTAAAGGCGTGCGAGAATTCTTAGAGCCCTCCTGACTGCATCTGGACTCTGCCTGCCTCTCATCCTCTGTGCTCTGTGCTGAGCTGAGGAGTGAGACTCCAAGTCCAGTGTCTCAGGGATGAGCCTTTTGTATTTCTCCTCTGGTAACAATGGCTTCTTGAGACTATTTAGATGTTATTGCTGAAGCATAATATAGGTCTGTAATAGCATAGCTACAAAGTATTGTATTAGTTACTTTTCTGTTGCCTATAAGACACTGTAACAAAGGCAGCTTAGAGGAGAAAAAAATTTGGGGTTTATGGTTTTAGAGGGTTAGAGTCCTTGATGAGCAAGTGGCAAGTGTTGGGAAGAGCCCTGAGAGCTCATATCTTGAATCTCAAGCAGGATACTGAGAGAACTAATTCAAATTAGCTTGAGACTTTTGCAAGCTTAAAGTCTGCCCTCACTGACATGCTTCTTCTAACAAGGCCACACTTCCTAACTGTTCCCAAACAATTCTACCAACAGAGACCAAGTTTTCAAACATATGAGCCTATGTGGGCCATACTTAATCAAACCACCACAAGTATAATATACTTTTGTTTTGATTTTTGAGACAGAATCTCTATGTAGCCCTGGCTGTCCTGGAACTTGCTATGTAGATAAGGTTGGTCTAGAACTCACAGAGATCCTCCTCTCTCTCTCCTGAGTACTGATACTAAAGTCAGGTACTACTATGTCCAGCTAATGTGCTATTTCTAATATTTAAGATTGTTTAATGAGAAATCTTGTAACTTAGGAACCGATGAGTTGGCTTAGTGGATAAAAGTGCTGGCTATACAAGCCTGTTGGCCTGCATTCAATTCCTGGAGCCCATGATGGGAGGAAACAAAAATCTTGTCACTTGAGATGAGATATGCAGCACTGGCCGACAAGGCAAGAGTCACCACCAGCCAGTGTGGTCTCTATGTTGTTTGGTAGACAGGAAGCACTGTTTGTGGAGGTGTTTTGTGTAAAACACTACTAATACATGCTATATAACAACGGTGTGTTTTTCTTCAAGACAAATTCTTTTCAAATGTGAGCCCTTGGAGAAGTACCAAGGAGGCCACTGGCTTGAGCAGAGTGAGGGTGAGAGAAGTCAAGAGGTCACCATGCTAGCCCAGATGGGTTCTGTGCTCTCTTTGAGGCTGTTTCCCTGGGTCACAGAGTCTGTCTTACCTAGCAGTGCTTCAGCAAAGATGAAATTAGGCACTGTAGAAGGAATCCTTGGCAAAACTCCAGCTGTCCAGGCAAAGGTGATAATGCTAGGTGGACACTGGCACTTGAGCCCAGTGTCCCTAATGAAGGCACAGCAGAGCAGCAGCTTGACCATCCATTGGCCAGAGATGTCTAGGGAAAAGTGACAGGATCATTAGCTCTTGTGTCTTTTTAGCTGTTCATATTGATTCCCTGGCATTGGTCATTTGTTCATTGGCATCTGACCAGCATGCAGTAAGTTTTTAATCTCTTAGATTCACACTGTATCTTTTCTAACCCAGAGGTCCTTGGCCAGCCAGAGGAAGAAGCAGAGTTGGGTGCAGAGATGGTGGGTGACTTGGTGGAAGAAGGTACCCACCTGGGTGAGTAGTTCTAGAATGTTCTTCTGTGTTGTTCCTCCATCCCCACTCTGTAGATTTCTATATCTTATAAGAAACTTTCCCACAGCTGAACTGCCAGATAGTATCAGTAACCTCATCTGGCTTGTGCAGGTTGTGGGCACCTGTTTGCTTGGTTTGTAAAGGTTTATTTTACTTTTATATGCATGTATGTGTGACTGTATGGTGTGCATATGTGGGTATCCACAGAGGGAAGAAGAGGGGGGTAGATCCCCTGGAGTTAGAGTTACAGGTGATGGTGAGCCACTTGGCATGGTGTTGGAAACAAGTGCTCTTGTTCAGTGGGCCACCTCTTCAGCCTCTGCTTGTTTTTGAGACAAGTCTTATTTGTTGTATTTACTTACTATGTAGTCCACAGTAGCATAGACTCAATATGGAGCCCAGGCTGGTTTTGAACTCCTGATTCTCCTGATCCTGCCTATTGAGTGGAATTACAGTTGTGAGCCACCACATCTGTGCTAGGTGACTTTATAATAGCAGTTCTCAACCTGTGGGTCACAGCCTCTTTGGGGGTTGAATGACCCTTTCACAGTGGTTGCCGAAGACCATTGGAAAACACATGTGTTTACATTATGATTCATAACAGTAGCAAAATTACAGTTATGATATAGCAATGAAGATAACCTTATGGTTGGTGGTTACCAAAACATGAGGAACTATATTAAATGGTTGTAAGATTAGGTTGAGAACCACTGCTTTCTAACTTTCACTAGAACTGTTATAGGTGTTCCTTAACTCCTGCCAGTCTTTGGAGTGGTGCAGACAGTGTAGCCCTATAATAGGCTGTGGTGAGAGATGGAGGGTGGGCAACAAGTCACAGGGCCAAGGGAAAGAAACCAGGAATGGCATTTGAGCAGAATATCCAGAAAGAAAACAACTGGACATGCGATCCTTTATTTTATTATTTTGCGTGTGTGTGTGTGTGTGTGTGTGGTTTTGCCTGTATGAGTGCCTGGGGACTGCGTGCTTACAGCAAAGATGATATCAAATCCCCTGAAACTGGAGCTACTGATGGTTGTGAGCCACCATGTAGGTGCTGGGACTTGAACCTGAGTCTTCTGCAAGACCAGCTGGGATTCTGAACCACTGAGTTATCTCTCCTGCCCCTGGACGTGTGATTTTTCAAACTGTTAGTTTAGTGTGTTAAATGCAGGGCCTTGCACATGTTAGGCACGCATCTGCAGCTGGGCTTTATCTTTTTAAAAATTTAAGATAGGATCTGAGTTACCCACGGTGGTCTTGAACTCCCTCTGTAGCCTAGGCAATCTATTACTTTGTGATCCTCTTCCCTCCTTTTTCTGAGTAGCTGAGATTACAGGCCTGCATCACCAGACCCAGCTTCAATTTTGTAATTTTAACACTTTTGAACTAATCAGTTGTTAGAGTGTATCATGTCATTTTTTTTCCCCATAGAAATTAAATGCCAGTGTGTAGACAAGGTTGGAGAATTGTAATAACATTGTTCTCTAAGAGTGAGATGTTCAGATCCTCCTCCACATGACCTGATTCAGCTGTTCCTAAGGAGCTTTGATTTGAGCCCTCTGAAGTCCTCAGTGTTTGGCTCTGGAGATACCAGATGTGCTAGGATGTGATTTTTGTTGGTCTTTTTCCTTGCAGCAGATAGAGCCATGGTTAAACAGGAGATGCTCTACAAGCAGGAGGACCCTGCAGTTCTCCCCAGCGTGTTTTCCAGTGCTGCTGAGCAGCAGGCTTTCTTTGGTGCGGAGCCGGCTGTGTTCTGGAATAGCCCAGGAGACTCTGCCCTCTTGGAATCAGGCCCTGAGGACTCTACTAACCCTGAGTCTGTTGAAGGTAGTGGAGACCCAGCCCCTGTTAGGAATCTGGACTGCCCCCGAAAACAGAAGTCTCACAAGCAGGCACAATTGGGTCAGGAGTGTGGGCAGGGTCTGAAGGCTAAAAGAGACACCAGCCCATACAAATGTTCTGAATGCCAGATCAGCTTTCCCTACAAGCAGCAGCTGACAGCACATCTGCAGAGCCACGTGGGCAGGGAGTCTAATTCCACCACAGAACCAGAGGAGAGCCTTAGGCCCAGGCCACGGCTGAAACCACAGGCCAAAAAGTCGAAGCTGCATCAGTGTGATGTGTGCCACAGGAGCTTCAGCTGCAAGGTCAACCTGGTGACCCACCAACGCTGCCACCAGCAGGAAGGCCCCAGCACCAGCCCACACATCCAGGAGAGATTCTCGCCTAACAGCTTAGTTGCTCTGCCCGGCCACATCCCTTGGAGGAAAAGTCGGAGTTCTCTCATCTGTGGGTACTGTGGCAAGAGTTTCAGCCACCCATCTGACCTGGTGCGGCACCAGCGCATCCACACGGGTGAGCGGCCCTTCAGCTGCCCTGAGTGTGGGAAGAGCTTCGTCCAGAAGCAACACCTCCTACAGCACCAGAAAATTCACCAGCGCGAGCGGGGTGGGCTGGCTCCAGAGCCTGGAAGGCCCAATGGCTTGCTTTAAGGTTGCCAGCCCCTCACTGTCTGGGGGCTGAGGGGGGGTCGGCATCAGTTCCCCCGAAGAGACACTACAAAGTCAGGCTGATTTCTTCCTGAGGAGAATTGCTTCTGCTTTGCCCTCCTTGGCTAAGCACAGAGGCTAATCTGAGGCAAAGAAGATCTGTGGCCCCAGCCTCTGCCATTTTGGCCCTGTTGCTAGGCTTGCTGTTGCCGTTCAGGTCCCTGGTTTTCTCCTTTCTGGTGCACTGTTACTCTACAGGGACCAGTGGCCAGTTCCAGGGCCCAGCCTAGCATTTCACACATGTCTTCCCACAGTTGAATGGGGGCCACAGAGGTATGTGGAAAGCTCCAGAAAGTGTTACCTTCCGTTCCCTTTTTTTTTTTTTTTTGTAGCCTCCTTGTTAATAACTAGTATAATTTAAATGAACTGTTTAGCCTGTTCTAAAGACCCCCTTTTGGAGTTAGATTCTTGATGATTTTTTTAAAATATAGCTCAAAACTTGTTTTATAAATTTCAAGAGTTGTAGAAGTTGTTCCTAACATGGGAACTAAGCCTACCCTCCAGGAGGGAATAGTTTATGGGGCTCTTTTAGCCCACCCACACTTAACATAGGCCAGAGAGCCAAGACACACTGCTGGGCTCCCTTGGTGGGTTGCCAAGCACACTCAGATGGGGCTGATTTTCTCAGGTGGGCCAAGAGGAAGCCCCTAAGCCCCTGCTGAGGGTAAAGACTTTGAAGAAGCTGAGAGTTCAGTTCTGGGAGTTTGGTGTCTCAACATAATTTCCCCCTTCTTGCTCTTCTCTTTGCTGTGTTTCTGCAGACCCGGGGCGGTGGAGTGAGGGTGAAAGACTGAGCTTGATTCTAGCACACCAGGCATCAGTTGAGGTTGTTCAGATTAGACTTTCCAGTACCAGAGATGAAAGAGAAAAAGCACAGATGCTTGACTCAGGAGTGTTGAGTAACTGCCCCACTGTCGTTTGGGGAGGGAGTTGAGAGTAGGTTCCTTGGTCATATGTGAATGTACTCTTGTCTGGAATAAATCTTGTTACTTGTATTTAAAAAACCAAAATGTTCACATGGAATGTTTTCTCTTTGTCAGTCATTCTCACCTGGGGTCAAGGAGGGGGCAGTACCTCACCAGGAGGTGCCTAAACCTGTGACCATCTTGCCTCAGAGCTCACACACTGCACCAGGGGTACAATTGCTTCTACTGTTTTGTACCTTAATGTCAAAGTTAGATTCTGAGTTCCCTGCTCCTGGAAGTATGGTCTCAGCACTTGATAGGAGCTTGAAGGTATTACAGGTCAGGCTCCATCTTAGACCTGTGGTTGGAACATTTGTTTCTGGTTTTCAAGGGTTTCTCTGTAATCCTGGCTGTTCTGGAACTTGCTCTGTAGGCCAGGCTGACCTAGCCACCAGCCTCTGCCTTCTCAGTGCTAGGGTTAAAAGTGTGCACCACTAACACCTGGCTTGAAGGGGTCTGGGCTTTTTTGTTGTTGTTGTTTTTAAACATTTTTTTATTAATATATTTCTTTTTTTCAAACATACACATTTATATTATTATACATAAATAAGATAAACTACATACATCAGGAAAAATCACAAGACAATCAGGAATTATATAAATGTTATATTCATAGTGATTTGGCTATTTGTATTTGGCAAACTTGAAATATCTTTCCTATCTTGTTGAGCCAAAATTTCTGAATGAAAATCAATATCTATCATATCCCATCTCTATCAACTTTTTTTTTGGTTTTTTGAGACAGGGTTTCTCTGTGTAGCCTTGGCTGTCCTGGACTCACTCTGTAGACCAGGCTGGCCTTGAACT
Source organism: Acomys russatus (assembly GCF_903995435.1). Classification (NCBI taxonomy): domain Eukaryota; kingdom Metazoa; phylum Chordata; class Mammalia; order Rodentia; family Muridae; genus Acomys; species Acomys russatus. Next base: position 74,582,586 of record NC_067146.1, on the reverse strand, counting down.
CACAGTGATCCGCCTGCTTCTGCCTCCCCAGTGCTGGGATTAAAGGCGTGCGCCACCACGCCCGGCTCCCATCTCTATCAACCTAAAACATCCATCTAGATCTAAAAACAAGGGGTCTGTTTTGAAGGGCGCATAGTTCTGGAGGTGCCTCTGTCAGAGGCAAAGGCCCCCTCCCTACTGGAGCTTGGGTAGGCCTGTGAATGTAACAAAATGACCTCCCTACACTGGAGAAAATCAATGGCCTCAAGTCTGCTGTGGTGTTTTGCAGGGCAGCTGCAAGATTGTCCTAATATATGATAAGAATTTCATTCAAAAAACAAAATTCCTGCATCCCCACACCAAAAACATTTCTTACTCAAGAGTTAACTTGTCACTTGTGCTGCTAATACTTGACAATATACTTCATTGGAAACCTACAGCCAAAAGACTGAAACCGAATCTTCACTCAAAACAAAATGAGTAACTTGAGATTTATGACGTCAACACACAAGAACAGGAAGAGGCATGGAGGTGTCTGACTCAAAACTGGTGAAACACAGGTAGGTGTCTATATGAAGAGTGGAGCGAGACCCTGGGGAAAGCTCCCCATGGTCCATGTGCACATACAACATTTTTTTTTTAATGTATACAGTATTCTGTCTGCATGTAGACCTGTAGGTCTGTAGGCCAGAAGAGGGCATTCGATCACATTACAGATGGTTATGAACCACCATGTGGTTGATGGGAAGTGAACTCAGGACTTTTGGAAGAGCAGGCGGTGCTCTTAACCACTGAGCCTTCTTTCCAGCTGCCACACCCCCAACATCTTAACATCATTATCATTATGGAACTGCCAGTAGGCATGTTTCTATTTATTTATTTATGTATTTATTTATTTATGCATATTTGTGTGTTTGAGTGCATGCATGTCATGGTGTATATCTGGAGGTCAGAGGGCACTTTGGTTCTCTCCTATCATGTGAGTTCCCAGGGATCAAATTCAGATTCAGGTTGTCAGTCTTGGTGTTAGCTTTTTTTTTTTTTAAACAGCTTACTCTAACCCAGCTGTTCTAGAACTTGCTATCTAGCCTAGGCAATCCTCCGACCTTCAGTCAGCCTCCTAAATCAGGAGTGAACCACCACACCAGGCTCCATAGGCACTGTTTTAAATGACACAAATTGTGTGACCTGTTCCAACTATCTCACATAGAAAGGCTGTTTGGGGAAAAGTGTGGAATAGCAAGCAGGAAGTGGACTGGTTAACTTAGACATAGCACACAGGGCAGCAATGTTACATACCCAACTAGCTATCGTTTGGGTGGGTTTTTGTTTGATTGTTTGTTTTCTCCCCATTTCATTTTTTGAGACAGGGTTTCTCTGTGTAGCCTTGGCTGTCCTGGACTCACTCTGTAGACCAGGCTGGCCTGGAACTCAGAGGTTCTACATGCAGAGGCCTACAGAGTGCTGGTCTTACAGGTGTGCTCTACCGCTGACCGGTCACAGGGTTTGTTTGTTTGTTTTGGTTTTTCAAGATAGAGTTTCTCTGTGTAACCTTGGCTCTCCTGGACTCACTTTGTAGAGCAAGCTGTCCTCGAACTCACAGCAATTCACCAGCCTCTGCCTCCCAAGTGCTGAGATTAAAGCCATGGGCCACCATGCCTGGCCCAGTTAGGATTTAATGGTCACTTACTTGACCCTCTAGCCAGTCTAGCTAGTCTCATCACCATATAATATTCTGGAACATTGGACATGGCCTTTCTTCAAAGCCTTGCCATGGCATTCCTAGCCTACTGGCTCACAAATACCTGTAACTCTAGCTTCAGGACACACAACACCCTCTTTTGGCCTCCTCAAGCAACCAGAACACCATGCCCCCCCCCACACACACACAAATAAATTCTAAAAAAACTGTCACAGGCCAGGCGGTAGTGTCTCATGCCTTTAATCCCAGCACTTGGGAGGCAGGCGGATCACTGTGAGTTTGAGGCTAGCCTGGTCTACAAAGCAAGCCCAGGACAGTCAAGGCTACACAGAGAAACCCTGTCTCAAAAAACAAACAAAACAACAAAAAAAGTCACACTTTTCCTGTTGCGGTGGTTCATGGCTTGTAACTCAGTACTAAAGAGGCTGAACCAAGACTTTAAGGCTAGTCCAGGCTATATACAAGTTTACCGGCCTATGGAGATCCTACCTTGAAAAGAAAAAGCAAAATAATGCTTTCCTGAGTAAAGCTCTTTCCTAATGCTTTTCACTTTCCAATATATTTTCAGATTCTTCTGATTGTATTGCACATTAGCAATTATTTGTTTGTTTGTTTGAGGCAGGCACTTAGTCTCACAATGACTACACTTACTCACACAGGGTAGTCTGAAATCCACAAGGGTGGCCTGGAACTCATAAGCGCCAATTTTGCCCCAGCCTCCAAAGTTGCTAGGATTACAGGTGTGTGCCACCATGTGTTTTATAACCGGAAATATCTTAGACTGACTTTTGATAGAATCCTACGGAGGATCCTATTATATTGAACACATATTTGCAGTTTGTCTTTAGGTAGGATCACTTAAGCAAGAATTTTCAAGATGAGGAGCTGGTTATGGTGGTACAAACCTGCAATCCCAGCACGGGGGAGACTGAGTCAGAATGATCATGAGGCTGGTCTGTTACATAACAAGACGTTGTCTAAAAATAAATCCAGCCAGACATGGTGGCACATGGCCTGTAATCAATCCCACCACTCCGGGAGGCAGACGCAGGCAGATCTTTTTGAGTTTGAGGACAGCCTGATCTACAAAAGTGAGCCCAGGACAGCAAGGGCTGCACAGAGGAAACCGTGTCTCAAAAAACCAATAAATAGGGAGCTGGAGAGATGGCTGAGAGGTTAAGAGCACTGGCAATTCTTCTAGAGGTCTTGAGTTCAATCCCCAGCAACCACATGGTGCCTCACAACCACCTATAATGAGATCTGATGCCCTCTTCTGGCATGAAGGTATTCATAATAAATTTGGATCTTGTTAAAAAGAGGTAAATTTTGATATAACTCAAGGTAGCACTTCCTACCCCTCGTCCTAAATTCCAGTGATGCAGTGACACATCTTAGAGAAAGGATATCTTGTGTCCATACTATGTCAGCTCACCATACTCCTGTTTGGAGATAATTCCCACCACTCCCTCCACCCCCCAAACCCAAAGATTAAAAAGATTAACAAAACAAAACAAAACAAACAAAACCCAGTTGCAAGATGGAGGCTTATTGGCTTATTGGCTAAAGACCATAACATGAGGGGAAAATACAGGAAACAAAGAAAAAAGTTTTATTCCAAAGTTAATTCTGGCTTTCCTGAGTAAGGCTTTCTAGTTTCAGAAGGAAATTGGTCCTAACTGGAATAGTTGATTCAGAATAGCTCAAGACATGAACCGGTTAGAGAGCCTTACTTATGAACCTAGGAGCTGCGGTCCTGTCCACTTTCTCATTGGAAGCCTCCTGGCAGGGAGGGCAGGATGGCCAACGCCAGGTTCCATCCTGGAGCAAACGCTAACAGGATGCCCTGCTGGTGTCACAAGCTACGCTAGACTGGGTGTGGCAAAAAAAAAAAAAAAAAAAAAGGCTGGAAGAAGGAGCTCTTGCCCCGCGTGTGCTTATGAGACTCACAAATCCCAGAGACTAAGACCCTCGAAGGTGGGTGCTAGACAATACTCCGGAAGTACCTCCCTTGGGTTCTGGCGCAAGCCAGGCAAGCACTCTACCACGGAGGTGCACCCCAGCCACAGGCTTGCATCGTTTTAAACTTGCTGTTTCCCTTAGCGCTTCCAATTCGTTCTAGAAAAAAACCAAAAGGAGAGTTTAGAAACCTAAATGTTTGTCCCCTAGCTTTAGTTAGAGGTTCTACAAAAAGGGCCTCTGAACACCCTAAGGATGACGGTGTTACGGTCGGACACGGAGTCTGGAAATTTCCTGAGCGTTACCCTCACGGGCGTCTTCCATGAATTCACCCGCCCGTGGGCTTGCCTGAGGCCAGCCGCCTGGAGACCCGACGGCGCACCAACGTCAGGCACAGTCCAGGTCGCAGGCGGGCGGCCGCCTGGTGAAGCTCCTGAGGGGGCGGTCCTTCCGGCTGCAGGGGGCGCTGTGCGCGCCGGGACGCGGCCTTTCCCGCCCCGCCCCCTCCGCGGCTCCGTTAAAAAGCCCGCGCGGGACGTGGCACGAGACAGCCGCTAGGCAGCAGCTCCGTGTCTGCACGGTTCCCGCTCGTCCCCGTCGCGCAGCCAGCGCTTGACTAGCTCGGTTGACTGAGGATCACAGCCTGATCAGTCGGCGGAGGAGCGCAGACCAGCGACGACGCGGTAGCCATGACGGAAGCGGCGCCTGCCCAGGTAAGCGTCCCGGCCCGTGGCCGCCGCGTGCGAAGGTCTCGGCTTCCCCGGCCCGGAGCGCCCCCTCCCTACCCTGGCCCCTGCTCAGCCCAATGGGGTTACGGAACTACTACCGAAGCCACCCGCCTGCACCCGGCAGCCTAAACACCAGGCCCGGTGGGTGGGCCTAAAGACCGGTGACAGGGACCTGGCCCCCGAAGCCCCCGCTAGTCCGGGCGCTCAGGTTTCTCCCGAAAGCTTCGAAGGACCCTGCCGAATACACAGCTGAGAGTCCCTGTCGGTTTTTCTTCTGAGGCCTGAGGCTGAGCAGAGAGGAGCCAGTGTGGCTTACCTGCCACATCCGCAAGGCTGGGGCTGGGAAGGGACAGGTAGATGTTGAGTTTAGGCCCCAGACGAGCACGTTAGGAGGAGCCCACTATTAAAATACTTAGCGGCTCTACTTTTATGTAGGAAACAATAGTGAACCCAGTTGGCAACAGGTTTCCGAATTTTGTGACCTTTTTGGTTCTGTTTACTTTAGTGGTTCTCAACCTGTGGGTAGTGAGCCCCCTTGGAGCCCCACATTTACATTACGATTTATAACAGTAGAAAAATCACAGCAAAATAATTTTATGGTTGGGGGCTGTACTTCTGGGCTTGTATGTTAATTTGACACAAGCTAGAGTTATCTGAGACAAAGAAGGCTCAGTTGAGGAAATGCCTCCGAGGTTCAGCTGTAGGGCATTTTCTCAATTAGTGATCAGTGCAGGGGGCCCAGCCCATTGTGCGTGGTGCCATTCCTGGGCTGGTGGGCCTGGGTTTTATAAAAAATAAGACTGAGCAAGCCATGAGAAGCAAGTAAGCAGCACCCCTCTATGGCCCCTGCATCAGCTCCTGCCTCCAGGGTCCTGCCCTGTTTGAGTTTCTGTTCTGACTTCATTCAGAGATGATATGAAAGTATCAGACAAAAAACTCTTTCCTCCCCAATTTGCTTTTTGGTCATGGTGCTTTGTTGCAGCAGTAGAAACCCTAATTAGGACAGGGATCACCACAACATGAAGGTCACATCTGTTGAAGGTTGATAACCACTGAAAGTTTAGTAGTTTTTAGAAGGGTAGCTTGGAGCCTGGTGGTGCTCTTTACACCCCCCCCCCCCCCCCAGTCCCCCACCCCTCTGCTGAACAGGTAGATCTCTTGAGTTGAGGCCTGCCTGGTCTACAGAGTGCGTTCCGTACAGGCCAAGGCTACACACACACACACACACACAGACACAAAACCTATCTTGAAAAACAAATAAACAAACAAAAAACCAAACAACAACAAAAGTAAAATAAAATGAAGAAGAAGAATAGTAGTAGCTTGGTCATGTTTACTATGGCAATTCCGAGGACATTCTAGAAGAACTTTTACTGGTAAAAAAAAAAAAAATCTCTCAGTAAGTGGTATTTATTATTACCAATACATCTCAGATACGTTTCTGAAACCTTAGTCCCCTAGAAGCTTTCGGAAGGGAACCTCTCCTTTTCTCTAGTTGGCTGTGTGTCCTTCCGGGTTTCCTGACTGCAGGGAAGAGAACGTAAGCTGGAGAATGACGGGTTATGGAGTGGGTCTGGAGGCCCTTCCTGTACCTGTCCAGACGATGTCCTCCTGCTCTTTCCACCTGCTCCTACACCTCAACTGTGTGGCAGTACCTACCTACACTACCTACCCCATTATTGTAGTAACTCGAGCAGATAACAAGGGATGCTCAAATCCCTTACGTAGTTTCGTACACTGTTTGCATGTACCCTACACATACGCTCCAAAATATATTAAATGGCCTCTAGAGTTCCAGGACAATGGAAAGGCTAGTGGAAAGGGAACTGATGACAAGAAAAGTATGTACATGTTGAGAACAGAATCAGGTTTTTTTTTTTTTTCCAAATATTTTTATTTTATGCCAGGTTGGGTGAATCTTTGAATGTAGGCCTGCATGTACATGTGACAAAATGCCTTTTTAAGAAAATACTTATTTATATGTATGAGTGCTCTATCTGCATTATACCTGCAGGCTAGAAGAGGGCATCAGATCACATTACAGACGGTTATAAGCCAACATGTGGTTGCTGGGAATTGAACTCAGGACTTCTGGAAGAGCAGACAGAGCTCTTAACCACTGAGCCACCTCTCCAGCCCCCTCCTCCCCCCCCCCTGCCCCCTTTTTTAAAAAAAGACACTGTTATACTATTCAGTCCTGGCTGGTCTGGAACTTGCCCTGTAGATCAGACCAGGCTGGCCTTGAGCTAACAGAAATCAACCTGCCTTTAGCTGCCAAGACAGTGCCAGTCTACCTGGCTGGTGTCAGCTCCTGAGTCTAGGCTAGCCTGGAACTCACTGCCTAGCTGAGGCTGCCCTTGAGCTTGAGGTTTGTGAAACGTTGGGATTATAAATAAGGCACCACCATGCCCAGTTTACAGTGTGGATATTTTGATTCTCCTGTCCTCTGAGCAGCTTTCTGAGGGTGATAAGCAGATGTGTAACAGAGGCCTCCCACCCCTTTCTCTTCACCCAGCCAAATGCAGAGAAGAGCTCATACCTCTGCTCCACAGAGATCACACTGTGGACGGTGGTGGCTGCCATTCAGGCCTTGGAGAAAAAAGTGGATTCTTGCCTGGCCCGCTTGCTGACTCTGGAAGGACGCTCAGGGATAGCCGAGAAGAAACTGGCTGACTGTGAGAAGACAGCTGTGGAGTTCAGCAACCAGCTGGAGGGCAAGTGGGCCGTGCTGGGGACCGTGCTGCAAGAGTACGGGCTGCTGCAGCAGCGCCTGGAAAACATGGAGAACCTCATGCGTAACCGGAACTTCTGGGTCCTGCGGTTACCCCCTGGCAGCAAGGGCGAGGTCCCCAAGGTAGCCTTTGGATGCCCTGAGATAGGGAGCCTGAGAGTCCATGCCTGCAAGCATGTGGGTGAAACAAGTGTGACACTGTGGTTTCAGGTACCCCTGACCTTTGATGATGTGGCCGTGTATTTCTCTGAATTGGAGTGGGGCAAGCTGGAGGACTGGCAGAAGGAGCTCTACAAGCACGTGATGAGGGGCAACTATGAGATGCTGGTCTCCCTGGGTAAGGCTGCAGAGGAATACCGGGGCTTCCATCCAGCGGTGGCTTCCTGCAGTCTTTGCCTTTGCTTTGAGCAGCCAGACTCAGATCTTACCCCACGCCCTCCCCATTCTGTATGCAGATTATGCCATCTCCAAACCAGACATCCTCACGAAGATAGAGAGAGGAGAGGAGCCCTGTCCTTCAGGCTCCTGGGGCCAGGAGAAGGGGAGTGAGGAGGAGACAGTATGCCTAAGGAAACCAAACACTGGTAAGTACTAGCACATATTGGGAGCTGCTGGGGCAAGGTGGACATCAAACTACCTTCCTGGGTATATTGGACCATTTGGAGCTGGGAGGGAGCACAGGCCCTTTACCCAGAGTGGGCTGTGCTTTGAGGCTGCTCTGAGAGAGAATAAACAGAAGGCTACTCCTTAGAGCTGTAAGGATTCTCCTGCCTCTTTATAGGAGGCACCAGCACAGAGGGGGTGGTCGTGAGGTTAGAGGCAGCAAACACAGGTCAAGGATAGGACAGGCATCTCCTGAGTGGGCCGGTGGTCAGCTATGGTAAAGCACAGTGGTGTCTGCCTTGGGCCACCTCACTATTGGTCAGCTCTGCCAGCAGCAGGAGACTACTGCTGCTGTAGCACTTGTCTCTGGGATGGGTCTTTGGGGGACAAGGCTGGGCTGCTCCATAGCCTGTGTTTAGCAATGGCTCCAGAGAGAATATTATTGACTCCTCTGGGGGCTGGAGAGGCTCAGTGTTTAAGAGCACTCACTGCTTTCACAGAGGACTCATGTTCAGTTCCCAGCACGCACATGGCTGCTTTTAGTTGTCTGTAACTCCGGTTTTAGGGAATCTGGTGCTCCCTTCTGGCCTCTGTAGGAAGGAGGCACACATGCAGTGTACATATATACATATATATGCTGGCAAAACACTCATGTACACACAAGCATACATATTTATTTACTTATTTTCGGTTTTTAAAGTCAGGGTCTCACTATTACATAGATCTGGCTGTCCTGGAATTCACCGTGTAGGCCAGGCTAGCCTTGAACTCAACGGAGATCACCTATTTCTGCCTCCCAAGTGTTAGAATTAAAGATATGTGTCTTCATGTTTGGCTAAAGACTTCATTTAAAAAAATTAAGGCATGGTGGCTCATGCTTTAATCCCAGCACTCAGGTGGCAAGGGCAGGTGGATCTCTGTGAATTCAAGGCCAGAGTGGTCTACACAGAGAAACCCTGGCTCAGGAAACAAAAGACAAAACAAAACCAAAAAAGCGGGGGGGGGGGGGGGGGGGGGGGGGGGACGGACGGGCAAGAAAAACCCAACATAAGCCAAAGTAGAACAGGACAGTAACAGATCGGCACTGATCTTCAGCAGTGAGTTTTAGGCAAGCCTGGGCTACAGGGTGGGATCCTATGTGAAAGGAATGTGACTGGGCCCCAGGTGAAAGAAGTCTTTGGGGGCTTTGTTCCATTGAGAGGTCTTTGATACCCCCCACTGAGAGAAGCCTCTGTGATAGAAGTAAAGGAGCCTTTTGGGCCCAGGGATTAAGGACTGGACCAGGGACACCAGCCGGCTATTGTATTGCAAATCGACCATAGATGGGAGGAGGGAACCAGAGGAGAGACTTGGGGTTCCAGGCCGGCTGGGAGAGGCGGCAGGGTCAGACTGCTTCGATGGGGAGAGGCTCTGTGTACAGGCCCTGAGACTCTAAGGGAATCGCCCCTCGGAACTGATACCTGGAAGGTTTATTTTTATCCTTCTTACCCTCCTTTCCTTCCTGCTTAGGATAGTTGAGTTGTAAGGAAGATCCCTTTGTTTAATAAGTTCATAATAAAGTCCTATTGTTAAGGAACAAAAACCACCAATCCTGTGTCAAAAAGAAAAGAAAGAAAAGTCAGTGATTGAGATTTTGCCAACCATCTCCCTTTTTCTAGACATTTTCTACCACAGTATCATCACCTACCCACAGAAAATCATCTTAATACCTGGTCTTTATTTTGTTTTCAGTAGGAACTTGGATCCTAGTTTGTTTGTTTGTTTTTTTAAGATTTATCTATTTATTGTATATGAGTGCTTTATCTGCAGAAGAGAGCATCAGATCACACTATAGATGGTTTCGAGCCACTATGTGGTTGTTGGGAATTGGTCTCAGGACCTCTGGAAGAGCAGGCGGCGCTCTTAACCTGAGCTATCTCTCTAGCCTGTTGGATCCTAGTTTTAATGACGCAAAGTCCATATACTGTATTGGGTTTATGTCTTTTAAATCTATAAAAAGCCCATCAAAGTCCTCCTACATTTTCAACAGTTTTACTGAAGTGTAATTTATGTACCATACAATTCACCTATTAAAGTATAACCCTAACTCCTCAGGGTCTGAGGTGGGAGGATTGTAATCTTTTGAAAAACAAACAAACAAACAAATAGCACAGCCGGGCGTGGTGGCGCACGCCTTTAATCCCAGCACTCGGGAGGCAGAGGCAGACGGATCGCTGTGAGTTCGAGGCCAGCCTGGTCTACAAAGTGAGTCCAGGATGGCCAAGGCTACACAGAGAAACCCTGTCACGAAAAACCAAAAAAAAAAAAAGCAAATAGCTAGGGAAGAATCTGGAGTCCATGTTTAACCAGGGACTATAGAACAGGCTGGTAAAGCGAACTATGCTATGGGCCAGGAGACTCATAGATGAAAGCCTGCTTAGCCTACAGAAGGAGTTCAAGGCCAGCCTGGGCCACTTAGTGAGATCTTATCTCAAAAGTAAAAAATGGAAATAGGGCTGGTGAGATGGCTTAGCAGGGAAACACACAAAAAGAGGTTTGAGACAAGAATGGAGCTGCAGGCAATGGGCGTGGCCACTGTATCTTTACATTCTGCCTTTGGTCTGATAGCCCCAGATCCCACAGACTACTTTTAGTGTGGCCCCAGAGTCACTGGCCACCTGCCTGGGAGACCTTGGCATAGGGCTCAATGACATTGGTTTGTGTTTCTAGGCATCTCTCTGAGTCCAGAGCAGGCCCCAAGTCCAACCAGACTTCCCCAGAAGAAACAAAAAAAAAGGCTGACACCTAAGCAGCAGCAGCAAGTGGAAGCAAGTGTGGCTCCACCTGAGCCAGGCGCTGGTGAGTGGGGCCAGCAGGACAGCAACACTGGTGTTCTCAAGTGTAAGAAACAGGCCAAAGGGTGAACTATGCTGGCTTGGCTCTTGGAAGGTGGGCCTTGGAGAGGTAGGTTTAGTCTCTTCAGTGCTTAGATGTCTATGACTGGCACTGTGGGGGCCTGGCCATACCTGTCTAGCTGGAGGAAGGGGATGAGTGTGGATGGGGCCTGCTGGAGCTTTTCACAGCGGTCATGTGAGCATGGTGATCTGGGTCCTAGTGTGGCATTAGCGTGGCATGCTGCAGTTTCTCAGTATTCTTTCTGAAAACTTGTTGAGAACTCTGACTTCTCATTCTTTCAGGATTCTGTGTCTGCTTGTGTTTACAGGCAGCTCTTGCTGGTCCTTCTCTGAGACTGACTCAGAGGATGTGAGCCTCCTGCACTGAGCTGGGCTTTCCTCTCTTTCCTTATTCTCCCTTCTTGCTGCTGGCCTCACTCCCAATCCTTGCTGCCTTCCTGCTAGTGGTTTCTCTGCATTTCCCCTCACAGGACATGGCTTGTCCCTTCTCTGTGTTCCTCCCAGCCACTGTTAGCTCAAGCTGTATGCATGGAGTTTATGAAGTGGGACCTCGGGTTGGACAGTGTCCTTCCCCATTGCTGACCTGGGACTCTGTGCTGGGGCCTTTCCAGACCTTCTGTTATTTTGAGGCTGATGAAGGTGACAGATGTGGAGGGACATGTTATGAACCTGGGCCTACATGGGACTGGGGATGTGGCTGTCATAGCTCTGTTCTCATCTCAGAAGCCTTCCAGGTGGAAGCCTGAAGATCTCTTCTTCCTGGCAGGCCCTTAAGCATGTCTAGAGCCTGCTGAGGAAACGGCCATGTTTCTTGTGATACTTGTGTCAAGAATAGCCCTCATTTCACTCTCCCTCTCACAGGGATTCGAGCAAGCACCAGCTCTTTATCAATTAAACAGGAAGGAGACTCCGCAGAGGGCCAGTTGCCACCCTCCCTTCCCACAGATAACCTGCCTTCTCTGGGGCCAGGTAAGTGAAAGGAGGGGCCACATGTGGCTGTGGCAGAGCCCCATAGATGTTCAGAGGGCTGTTTGGTAGTAACAGTCAGCCTGTGATCAAGTGGCCTTACTGGAAAGTTACTGCTTGAAGACATGCTGCATATCTTAGGCTGTTCATACGGTGTACTCCAGTCCCACAGTAACCCTGTGAGGTGGCCTACTTAGATTTACAGCCTGTGGTATTTTGCACTTTGCATGTTGACCTAAAGTTGAAGTGTAGGTAGAGTCCATGAATTTTGATGGGGTTCAATGCCTTTATTCTCTAAACTTGAGGACCAGTATCCTCACTCCACTCAGTCTATGTTTTTGGAAGCAGATGGGGCCCATGGGTGCCCTGTCCTTCTCAGATTGTAACTGTTGTTATCACAACATTTTGGGTCTTGCTAGCACCATGGCCATGACTGTCTCCCTCTAAATTCCCCTCCATTTGTCTCCCAGAATCAAATGCTGGACTCCACAGGGTCCCTGGCTCCTGGCTTCCATAGCTCTCTTCCTCCTCTGCTGTTTTTAGCTCAGCGTCCAGGAATGAGTCATAAGATAGCAAACTGAGCTGAGTTAGGCATGAGGCAATACCTGCCCCAGGGTTTGTGACTAGGACCCCTGACCTGCTCTGATGTCACTGACAGAAACTGGGGAAGAAGGAGAGGCTTGAAACTGAACAAGACCTGGATCAAATGGTGGTCCTCTTGGAACCAGTAATGATTGCTTTGCCAGGTGGTGATGCTGTGACCATCAAGACAGAAGCCCCATCTGAGGATGACCCTGAGCAGCACCTTCTGGAGGCCCCTAGGCAGTTCACACATCGAGTCCACAAAAGGCCCAGAAATAAGACTAAAGGCTCCAGACAGCATCATGCCCAGGGAGTACCTCGGGTGCAGATTGGGGAACCCCAAGCAGCAGAGGCTGTGGGCGAGCCACCTAGTATCCTCCCCCGACCACGGGAGCGGGCATTCCTGTGCCCTGACTGTGGTCAGAGCTTCCACTTGAAGATTAATCTGACAATCCATCAGCGGACCCATGTAGAAGAGGAACACAGTGAGGCTTTCAGTGGCTTGCCTGCTGGGTTGGAGGAAAGCCACTCCACACTGGAACCGGGGGAGGTGGTGGTGCCTGGCCCTGTAATTCGCTGTCTACCTGAGGAGTTCACAAGCCATGGTTCCCTGGCAAGCTATGCCATCATGGGACGAAGGCCAGCAGCTAAGGTTTACCACTGTAGTAAATGCCTGCACTCCTTTCAGCAACGGAAGAGCCTGATACTGCACCAGCGTCAGCACACAGGCAAAAGGCAGGGCTGGCCGGCTTGTCCCTACTGTGGCAAGGCCTTCCGCCGGCCCTCAGACCTCTTTCGTCACCAGCGCATCCACACTGGCGAGCGTCCCTATCAGTGCCCTCAGTGTGGCCGAGCCTTCAACAGGAACCACCACCTGACTGTCCACATGCAGACCCATTCCTGAAGCCAGGCAATCCTGCATTTCCTCATGCCTTCTGTCCTCCAGGGGAGCCCAGCCTGGAAGAGGAAGGCTGACAGGAGCCTGCCATGAGACCTTTGGCTGTCCTGGTAGGACCTGTATTACCTGTATTACCTCAGGGCCTTTCTCTTGTGCCTGACCTGACATTGGTCCCTCTATCTGGGATGGCTTTGGAGAGTTTGTTTTCCATTAAAATGGGAAGAAGCTGGTTTTTTGGTGACTGTAAGTGTGACAGGGAGCTTCTGTCTCCTAATTCCTCCTTTTGAACATTCCTGACTTGTGAAAGATTCCTTAAGGTAGGGCCTGGCATTGTAATCAGTAGGAACAGAGACTGTGTCTCTTCCGGGATGGGACCAGAGAGGCCTCAGGGGGAAATGGTTCGAATGGACAAAAGTCTGTAGTCCACCTGAGAGTAGTTGGCGGATGCCTAAGAAAAGGCACAGGAAGTTTGCTTTCTTTCTTTTCTTTGTTACTTTGAGATTTTTCTTGACAACCAGAAGCTCCTTAAGGACAAGAACATTCTGCTACCTCCTCCATGTGGTGCTGACAGGGTGGAAGGACCAGCTTAGTGTTGACTTGTTTAGTGGGGATGCCCCGAAAGCAGAGTACGCAGGGGTTTTGAGTGCCTAGAGTGGCTCAGTCTTCCCAGCTTCCCACTCACATGGCAGCCACATCCATTGTGACCCACTGTGAGTTGTGAGGGAAATGGAAGCTCGGGATGGATTATTCCTCTCAGGTCTCAGGGTTGACAGTGTGGTAGACCCATTGCAACAGGCCTGCAAAAATACCTCAGGGGAATGTAGAGCAAGCCCAGGAAGCACCTGCCTAGAGAACTCTGGGACCGCAGCTAGGCAGTCCTTCAGCTCTGTATACATAATCAATAAATCTGTGACAAGGAGAACAGCCCTAAGTTGTCACCTTAGAGTTGTCTGTGTCAAAAGAGGCACTAGACAAATATGCCTTGTTTTGTCCTTCCTTTTAAGTCTGGGTCTCTTTCCTTTGTTGATCTTGTGCTCTTTGTCCCCAGAAAGAGTCCTTCAGGAAAGACCTTTCTCTTTTGCCACTTGGCAGTTCCTTCACTTTCTGGGTGAGCTGGTAATTTAGGGGCCCTTCAGAAGCACAAGTTCAAGACCAGGAATTTGAGGTGATAGCATCAGGCCTCCTAGTCTTGGGGGCGGGTGGTTTGTTGTGCCTCTTTGCCACACCACTTTGGGTGCTGCCTAGACAGCCTGGTGGGTGCTTCGGAAGCTGAGGTGATGGATCCCAGTTCTCCTGATAGTTTACTTTCTTGTTTTGCTCAGACACCAGAGCACATTCAGGGGGGCTCCCAGGTGCCTCCATCCCTGGCTGTGCTATTTCCTGATGTCCTTCAGACTCTTGCCATTCAAAATTCCTGCCATCGTTCCTGGGGCAGGGGTAAGGAAGCAAGTAAGTCTGTGGCAATTTGACCGTGGTTCTGGATCTACTTGCCTGCTCACCCAACTGTTGCTTAGGCCCTACAAGCAGAACAGCAACTGTTAATGAGTGCTCAGACAGGATGGGCACAGTGTAGCTTTCCCAAGCGTAATCCTCAACAACAAGAGCCCACTGCTGCTGTTCTGGAGGTTCCTAGGCCTCTTTTCTAATGCTTTAAATGCTCTCTGGAAATAAGTATTCTATATTTGAAGCACAAATTCAAGTGCTAGAGGTGGGGAAAGGGGTGCTGTGTCGTCCTGGCTGGCCTTGGCCTTGCCATGCTTTTCCTACCTCTATCTCCAGAGTGCTAGGATTTACTTGCCTGTGCCATCATGCCCAACTGGGCTTACTGCATTTGTTCTGGAATTCAATAGGACATGTTAGATAGTGGTTTGAGTTAAAAATGGACAAAGGGCCTTGCGGTGCCTTATGCCTTTAGTTCCAGCACTTGGGGAGGCAGAGACAGGTGGATCCCTATGAGTTTGAGGCCAGCGTGGTCCACAAAATGAGTTCCAGGACAGCCAGAGCTATACAGTGAATCCCTGTCTCGAAAAATAATTAAAACGAACAAAGGATGCTTGGTTGCAGGAGCCCAGAGATGGAGTCCTAGTTGGATCCCAGGCTCTTCTAGCTCATTTTGTAAAACAAAGAAATGGTTGGGTCACAAGGCCCTGAGAACGATGGAGGTGTCAATTTCGGCCTAATCTGTGCTCTATAAACACATTTGAATAAGCAACTGCGTGATCGTGGCCTAGTTTGTTCGGGGAAGTCTGAGCTGGTGATTTCAGTGGTTTGCTTGGCTCAACACAGGTTGAGTTCATGAGTAAAGGAGCCAGACACCTGGCGCTCACACCTGCGGGGCGGGGCTTCGCGCTAGCCATGCGCCCAGCTAGCCAGTTGAATTTGGGCTCTGTGTCGCTAGGGGGCGGGACCTCTAGGGCTAGCCAATTGGGAGCCTTTTGGGGAGGGTGGGGCCTGTGGTGCAGTCCCGGGAGCCGTGGAGGAGCAGCTAGCTGGAACGCCGCCGACTCACCGTTCTGCAGACTGCGGTCCCAAAGCTGTGCGCCTCGCACGGCCACTCGAGTTCGTGTGTGTGTGGTCCAGGAAGGGCTGCCTGTAGGGAACGTCGCGGCGACTCTGGGAAAAGGCAGGATCGATCGCAGCCATGACTGAGGCGGCCGCTGCTCCGGTAAGAGCGGTCTTCACCGACCTGTGGGGGGTGCGAAGCGGTTCCTGAATTTGCCCGGAGGACATCTTACCTTCTAAAATTGGGTAGAGCTCAGCCAAGGTCTCAGGGAGAAGGACTAAGGCGCCTATGATCATATCATAAAGTCCTTGTCTTTTCTTGCCATGGTTTTGATCATAATATAAGTCAGCTGAGCTTAACTAGGAAATGCCTGGCCCGGGTGCACCAGCTGTGGACGTTTTTACTCCACGTGATTCCTTTTCCGGAATCTCGCTGCTTACCCTCCTACCCCCCAAATTATTGGCCATCTAATATCCATTCCTGAGCTAAGGCTTCTCCAGTTAGCCCACTTGTTCCTGGGAGCTAAAATCTTGTTCCTGCCAAGGAGGGTTCTAAGGCCTTTCAGGCCTGAATTCGATTCTAATCAAGATGGATACATATGTCCTCACCTGCTGTTTTGCAATAACCCCCAGGAAGACTTTCCTACTGGGCTAGTAGGAAATCAGCATTATACTAGAAGACATTGGGTGGGCTTGTATTAGGCTCAGGCTTGATGTGTATTGCCTTCCAACCCGTGTGAGTGAACTGTTGAGATATGCTGTTCCTGAAAATAGAGCGTATCTCCTGCTAGCAATAGCTTTCCAGTGACTTCAGAGACATTGCTCGGTGCCAGATTCATGGTAAGGGATCACAGAGAGACTAGTGCTTTTCATACCTGTAGTTTATTTCATCCTTCACCACCTTGTAATTGAGAAATCAGAGTCATAGAAGAATAGTCTGTCTTTGCCTCAACTGCACAGAATTCAGTTCCGGAAGAAGCCTGTTCCTGGACTCCTGTGTTGTGTTGTCCCTACAGAGGAACTCCTTGCTCTTTGTCTTATTTACAGCTGTGCATGATACCTTTAGACAGGGTATGGTAGGTACTATCTTTTAAGTCTTTTTTATTTTTAACCTCTTTTCCCCTTCTCCACTTCCAATCCCTTCTCACCTACAGGTAGAAGAGAAAGAACGTTAGTGGAGAGAGGGGGTGTAGTTTTCCTTAGCTACTCTCTGCTGTTTAGGCTCGTCAGGTTCTTTGAGGCAAGTCCAATTTTCTGTTCAGGACATCTCCAACTTCTCATCAAACTGTATCAACAGCAACCAGGAGCAACAGGGAAAGCACCAGCAGCCGCCTTCTTTCTCAGAGTCCCCATTCTCTCTCTGGCTCTGGCATTTTTTCCCCACTGGCAAAGACCAGGACCCGTCTCATGAAGCTGTTATCAGCTGTGGACAAACTGGCGCAGCCCCCATATCCCACACCTGGGATTAAAACAAAAACATGTTTACATATCATAAACCAAAATTTCCACAAGAGGGTACTCTTTGGGAATCGCCTTTTAACCAAGATGCTGGCTTTCAGCTTTCCCTGGCCCTGCTGCCGCCAGAGAAGATCTAGCTTCCAGTGTAATAACTATTGAGGGGCTGTGTGATGAGGTGCCACGGCCGTAGAGACCTAGGTAGGGTCCAGCTGTACACAAGCTGGAGTCACCTGAGAGGAGGGACTCTCAACTGAGAAAATGCCTCCATAAGATCCAGCTGTAAGGCAAGCCTGTAGGGCCTTCTAATTAGCGTTTGGGGTGGGTAGGCCACATCTGGGTTGGTGGTCCTGGTTCCAAAAGAAAGCAGGCTGACTCTGTCTTGAAAAAAAACAAAACAAAAAAACCAAAAACAAACAGAAAGAAAGAAAGGAAGAAAAAGCAGACTGAGAAAGCCATGAGGAGTAAGCCAGGAAGCAGCACTCCTCAGTGGCCTCTGACTTAGCACCCGCCTCCAAGTTTCTGCCCTGTTTGAGTTTTCCCTGACTTCCTTCAGTGATACACAGTGCTGTGGAAGTGTAAAGTAGAATACACCCTTTTCTCCCCAAGCTGTTTTTGGCCATAGTGTTTCATTGAAGCAATAGAAACCCTGACTAAGACAGGCAGGTTAGGAATTCACACAGTGTTAGCCGAGTCACTGAGTTCTCAGAGATCCCTCAAGGGCAAAACGGCAGGGCCTCATTTTGGGGAAAGCTGCTCTAAAAGGAGGTGAGGGCTCTGGGTTGTGGCACCTCACGCCTTTAATCCCAGCACTCAGAAGACAGACCTATGGATCTCTGAGTTTGAGGCCAGCCTGGTCTGCAGAGCAAGTTCCAAGGGCAGCCAAGGCTACAGAGAGAAACCCTGTCTCTGGGAGGGGGTGGGGTGGGTGGAAGAGCTGAGATTGCCAATGGGCATGGAGGTTTTGTGGCCCTGCTGTTGGGTTGTGTCCCCAGAGGAAGAAAAGGTGGTTAAATAACGGATGGAACTAATGTAAGTAGGGGAGAGGGATTAAATCTAGTATACATTTGGATTCTATTTTATTTTCCACTGCAATGGGTCTAGGCTCAGTGTTCCTCCCATGAAGGTTCTGTGGGGTCTCATGTCTGTGGTCGTAGACTGGGATCTGACCAGTGAGGAGGCTGAACCCATTCCAGAAGACAGTGCTCTGTCTGTATTTGCGAACAGTTCTGGGGCCTTCTTCTGGAAGCCAACATATCTCCTTGTTTCTGGTCTCAGGACTGGCATGTGGGGACTGACCTCCAGCAGCAGGCCCAGATCCAGTCTGCAGAGATCTCCCTTTTAGCCATCCTGGCCGCTGTTCAGGCAGTGGAGAAGAAAACAGAGTCCCAGGCTGTCCACCTTCAAAGCCTGGAAGTACGAACAGGGTCAGCAGAGAAGAAGCTGGCTGACTGTGAGAAGACAGCTGTGGAGTTCAGCAGCCAGCTGGAGGGCAAGTGGGCCGTGCTGGGGACCCTGCTGCAGGAGTACGGGTTGCTGCAGCGGCGCCTGGAGAACCTGGAGAACCAGATGCAGAACAGGAACTCCTGGGTCCTGAGGCTGCCCCCCAGCAGCAAGGACGAAGCCCCCAAGGTATTCATAGAGTGGATGGAGGCCTCCAATCTAAACTCTGGCGCCTAGTACTAGTCACCGAGGACTTTAAGGAGCTTTAAAAAAAATGTCAGGACAGTGTGACATCAGAAAGGTGTCTGCTTAGGCATAGTGGGTTGTTGGGAAGTATATTTTTAATTAAAAAGAATTATTGAATTGTTTTGCTAGGTGCTGGTACACACCTTTAATCCCAGCACTTGGGAGGCAGAGGTAGATGGATCGCTGTGATTTTAAGGCAAGCCTGGTCTACAGAGTGAATTCTAAGACAGCCAGGGCTACACAGAGAAACCTTGTCTTTAAACAAAAAAATAATTTTCCCTAGGTGTGGTGGTGCATGACTTCAGAGGCAGTTGGATCCCTGAGTTTGAGGCCACCCTAGGTAGGCTACATAGGGAGCTCCAGGGCAGCCAGGACTAGAAAGAGAGAGAGAGAGAGACCCTGTCTCCAAAAATAAATAAAAATTTTTAAAAAGATTATTTTCATACATATATTTTGATCATGTTTTCCTTTCCTTCAATTCCTCCCTATCTCCCTACCCACTGAACTTTGTTCTTTTTCCCCTCTCTCTTTAAAGAACAACAAAAAGCCCCTACAAAAATGCAAAAACGGGTACCAAAATATACAGACAAAACACCAATAGGACAAAAACATGCCCAAACAAAGAAAAATTAGACAAAGTCTGCAAAAATACCATTGAGTTTGCTTTATATTGGCCAACTACTCCTGGGCACGGGGCCTGCTCTGGAGTGTGGTTAACACACTCAGTGAGTCTCCATTGGAGAAAACTGATTTTTCCTTTGCCGTCGGGTATCAGTTGTAGATACCTTTTTGATTGGAGATCCCTCAGTACAGAGACTCCGATCTGCCTTGAACCTGTGCAGGCCATGTGCATGCTGCCAGGCTCTGTGGGTACGTATGCACATCAGTCCTGCTGTGCCTGGGGGATTGTTTCCTTGGAGTTTTCCATTCCTATGGCTCTTACAATCTTTCTTCCTCCTTTTCCATACAGGTCCCTGAGCTGTGAGGAGAGAGGTGGCATTTCATTGAGGACTGAGTGCTCCAGAATTACTCACTCTCTCTGCACATTGTCCATTGTGGGTCTCTGTGTTAGTTCACATGGACTACAGAAAGAAGCTTCTTTGATAATGCCTGAGCTAGGCACTGATTTGAGTCTCAGTCTGGTGTGGCCACTGGGGGTCCCTCATAGAAAGTATTTCTAAGGATGGGCAGCTGACATAAAGGAATGGTGCTGGGCTAGAATGGAAGGCCCCAGAAAGACTATTTTGAGAGTGAGAAATAGTTCAAATAGAGGAAATGTACAGAAAGCATCTCCATTCAGGTGTGCACGAGAGCTGGGAGGACCCTGGGCATTAGTCCTCCTTTCTATAAAGTAATGTGTTGGGTAAAAGCTAGCATTTGGTCAATGGTGCCCACAGTTTTGGAGCTGGTTCTGGCTGGTTTCTGAAAGGGTGCGGGGGACTTGTATTCCTCCAGGTTTCTCTGACTTCTGAAGAGCTGGCTGGGTGTTTCCCCGAGCAACAGGAAGGTAGCCCGGAAGACTGGCAGAAGGAACTCTGCAAGCACACAGCAAAGGAAGGCCGTGAGGTGCTGGGCTCTCTGGGTAAGAGACATCCCCAGGGGCTTCCACGTGTCTTTTCACTCATTTCCTCGGTGTATTGAGACTGGATCTGAGAGCCAGAGGAAACTGGTTCCTCTGCTTTCAAGCTGGTAGAAGGTATCCTTAATTCCTGTCTTTAGAATTAAGTGTAGACATGCTTCTATTTTGTGTGTATGAGTGGTTTTGTCTGTGTGTATGTCTCTGCATCATATGCTTGCCTGGTGTCTGTAGAGGCCAGAAGAAGGTGTTGGGTCTTCTGGAACCAGAGTTACAGGTAGTTAGTTGTGAACTGCTGTGGATAAATTTAGAATCGAACCTGAGTCCTCTGAAACAGCAGCCAGTGCTCTTAACCATTGAGCCATCTCTCCAGCCCCATGCTTTGTAAACGTGTCTCAGATCTGAGAAGTGGGGGCCAGCAGTAATCTCTAGGTCCTCTGGCCAAGTGTGCAGGAGTGTGTTCTTGTGTGAGTCTTGATTAGCTCTAGAATTTCGAAGCTACATCCCGAGCCCTTTCATCAATTTGGAGCTTGCAGAGATGTTAAATGGCTCATCAGTGGAGACACAGAAGTTGGAATCTGCCCCTCAATGTCCAGTTCTTCCCAGGCCATTTCTGTAGCGTGGAGGCTTCCCCTATTTATGTTTGTCCCCCTAGGACTTAGATTTGTAGCTATGCCTACTCCTATCCTACCACTGAATTCTGTTGTCAACCCAGGAGCTGTGGAGAAAGTCAAGGGTGATGCAGATGGTTTACTACCTCCATTAGACTTTCGATACCTATACATGCCTTTGGCCCAGCTCTTTACCCTGCTTCTACCATGGTGTGCTCTCTTCAGGGAAGAAACTGAGTCGTGGTCTGTTTCCCTTCTACACTGCCTGGCTCACCCTCGGATGATAAACGAGGAAGGGTACTGGGTCAGAATGAAAGTTCAGTTTTTGTTCTCTGTCAGATAATAGCACCAGATTGGAATGCAGATTGTGAAGCCATTTGCTTTGTTTTCCAGTACATAGAGATTAAAGCTGGCAAATGCTGAGGAAAGCCCCCTCCCACTGAGTTATAGCTCCAGTCTTCTGTTTCCCTCTCTGGCAGGATCTCACTATAACCCAGGCTGGCCGTGAAGTTATTGAAAGGGAATAGGTCCCTCTTTGCTCAGAACACAAAGATTAGCCAAGGCACCATTCTGTGTGCATGCATGTGTGCGTGTGTGTGCACCTGATTGTTTGTATGTGCCTCTTGAGGCACTGCACACATGTGATGCTTGATCCCCTAGAAATGGAGTTGGAGTCTGTGGTGAGCATCATCCTCATGTGGGTGCCAGGAACTGAACCTAGGTCCTCTGCAAGAGCCATCCCTTGAGTCCCTTTCCTTGTTTTTAGATTTTTAAAAATTATGTTTGAGGAGAAAAGCCCTTATGTGAAGGGGTCTGTCTGGGTAGGTAAATTAAGGAAGAACACGGATTGGTTGGCAAGTTGCACTAAGATTAAACATGTTTGGGGATCCCTGCAGGGGTTGGCACGCCACAGAGAAGGCAGAGTACCAGGGTACAGAAGTCAGCCAGCAGTACTTGGAAGGTCTATGAGGGTCCTGTGGTACAGTGAGGGGGCCTGGGGCCCTATGGTAGGCATGGCCAGGAAGCAGATGCAGAGCAGGCTAGACTTGGCTGGTATGTCCCTAGTGGTCCCCAGAGTTTTCCTATGGAGCTTTGGCGTGTTCTGGAATGTGGTGTCCTCAGGGACATGGGGCTGCCCTGCCTTGGATAACCCTGGCTGTCACTCCTCCCTCCATTAGTTTCTTCACTGTCATCTGATGTAAGCTTGCTTTATTTTCTAGAAGTTTCCAAAGGCAGCTCTTCCTGCCAAACTGCCGAGGAAAGCACAATTGATAGGCGTCAGTTAGCATAGGCATACAGTTTCAGCATGTTCAAGTGATTTGGATACCTCAGAGTTTGAGACGGTGGTTATCGGGATCCCCTGGACAAGGACTGATGAGCCTCTAGCCTTTTGATTATGCAAATTCTTACATGAGTATGTTTTCACTCAGCAGTGTGGAGGTCAACTAGTTCTCTCTTGCTATGTAGCCCTGGCTGGCCTAAAACTTGCTGTATAGACCAGACAGGTGTCAAACTTGTAGCTGTCATTCTGCCTCTGCCTTCTGAGTGCTAGAATTAACAGTTGTGCACCACCAGGCCCAATTTAAAAGGTTTCTCGTGGGCTGGAGAGATGGCTCTGAAGCTAAGGGCACATGCTGCTATCCAAAGGTCCTGAATCCAATTCCCAGCACCTGTACTGGACACCCATATCAGGCAGCTGTGAGCTGCTGTAGCTCCAGGGGATCTGACACCGTCTGTCCCCGAGCACACAGGTACATATCTACATCATAATATTTTTTGACAGCTTCTCTTTACTGACCGCCACCTCGATCCCGAGCCCCTTCCAGCATAGCTGCTATTCTTATTATTGGTGTCTGTACTCAGGGACCTCGCCAAGTGTAGATGGCAGTCAGAGGGCAACTTGTGCGAATCACTTTTCTCCTTCTGTCATGCGGGTTCCAGGAATCCAACTCCAGTCATCAGACTCGGTGGCAAGTGCTTTACCCAGGTAGTTCGTCACTCCTCTTTCTCTGAAGCTTGAAGTGCCACCTGCTAAAACTTGGTTTTCTAACTGTTTGGATAAAATTATGGAAGCAGCTATGTAGGGAGGTGTGTACACATGGCTGGACAGCATCTTCTCAGTATGACTGGATCACAGGTGGCCCGGGACAACAGAAAGCTCACCCTGTATTTCTGGCTCAAAACCTAGCCCAGTGTTGAAGCATATGCCATTGGTAGTTGTGGCTTGAAATTGAAATGGTCTTGACTTTTTTTTTGTTTGTTTGTTTGTTTGTTTTTCAAGACAGGGTTTCTCTGTGTAGCCTTGGCCATCCTGGACTCACTTTGTAGATCAGGCTGGCCTTGAACTCATAGCAATCCGCCTGCCTCTGCCTCCCGAGCGCTGGGATTAAAGGCGTGCGCCACCACGCCCGGCTCTCGACTTTTCTTTTTTTCTTTCTTTCTCTTAACTATTTAACATTCCTTATGGAGGTGCACGCTTGGTGTGCTGTGGTATGGATGTAGATCTTAGAGCTTGGCACAGATTAGTGAGGTTATTTGGCCCTTTAAGGACATGTGCTCTAGGGCACTGTACTACGTAGGCTTCCAGAGAGAGATCGATAAAGCCCCACACCCAAATAATGCGTGGCAGCTTAGACAAGATGGCTCCTCACTCCTGACAGGCTTATTGTCAGCTCAAGGCATCTGAGACCCCAGTGCCTTTCAGCTTACTGTACCCACCTCTCCTAGGGAGCGGCCTTGCCACTGAGGTCAAGGTAACCGTTAGGAAGCAAGTAGAAGCTGCGTGTGGCAGCACGTATCTTTAACCCCAGTACTCAGGAGGCAGAAGCAGGTGGAACTTTGAGTATAAAGACAGCCTGGTCTACATAAGTAAGAACATGTCTCAAAACAAACAAACAAAAAAACCACATTAGGACCGGGGAGTGGCAAATTCAGGACAACTAGAGCCGCTCAGAGAAACCCAGTCTTGAAGGGGGAAAAAAAAAGGGCAAAATGGGCTGGAGAGATGGCTCAGAGGTTAAGAGCACTGGTTGCTCTTCCAGATGTTCTGAGTTCAATTCCCAGCAACCACATGGTGATTCACACCCATTTGTAATGAGATCTGGTTCTGCAGGTATATACACAGGGAGAACACTGAATATATAATAAATAAATCTTTAAAAAAAAAAAAAAAACAAACAAAGTACTAGGAGAGAAAGATTTGCCCTTTTCTCTTAGATGATATATTTATTTCCAGTTTAACAAGCAAAGTTAGTACCTATGTACTATAAACATTAATCCATTGAAATCTTTTGTTGGTTTTTGTCTTTTTCTATATATTGGTGAAGAAACTAAGCCAAGAGAGGCCAGGTAAACTATATACCTGGAAAAGTCTGAGCCCTTACATCCTATTGGCTGTCTGCTGGAAGGTGTGTTCTAGAAACATGGTCTCAGGGCTAGAGGGATCTGTGGGTCCAGTGAAACGCCAGCTGTTTTTTCCTATAGAAAAGGGATGGTAGTGACAAAACGCTGCTGTCTCTTGGTCAGAGGCAGCAATGTACGGCAGCTCTCCTTACCGCTGACTACACCACCATGTTAGCCTTATCAGAAATCTCAGTATCTCTTCTGCCAATGTTGTGTCTGGTTCTGTTGGGGGTGTTTTCTGGTCACTGGTCCTGGACAGAGACTGTGACAGGAAACAGGCCATGACATCGGATTCCCCTCAGGGCTTTTTCTCTTTTTCTTAGAAACAGGCCCGCTGGAATCTGCCCCAAGTGTTCTTCCCTGGATCAAGCAAGAGGAAGAGGCATATGAAAAGAGTCTTCAGGAAACCAGTGCATACCTCTGCTCAGGTGAGGCCCAGGTCAGACTGCTTTTCTGGCTCTCTGAACTGTATGAGACCTTGTGTGTGTGAGTGTGTGTGTGTCTGTGTCTAGAAGTGGCAGCAAGCAAGTATCTTGTGTTATCTTGCTGTTTCTTTGCTGTGGCCATCCTCCCACAAAGTTGCATGAGATTGTCAGTTTGTTCCCACAGTCTCCTTGCTTTGCTTTGGGCATTGCAAGAACCGACTGATGCATAGGACACAACTCCCCATCCCCACAAGGGCTTTTCAGTTAAAAGAAAGATTGCCACAAATTAATAGTGCAACATAAGAAGAGGAAACCATGCCTGAGCCAGAGACCCCTTTGAGAATGATTTAAAAAAAAAAATGTGGACAGTATCCTCAGCAGGTATGCACACTCGCAGTGTATTTACAGGCAGAGGCCTTGTGTAGTCAAGGTGTGGTAGGCAGGCTATCTTGTTCATGGTCTTGGTGACACAGATCAGGGCTTGTCGGGGAACATCCTCTGGAGCTGCTCTTGGGAGGCTGTTGAAGTACAGATGAGAAGAAGAGACCTTAAGCAGAGGCACGTGTTGGCTCTGTTTTTTAACAATTACACTTTATTATACAACCCAACTAGCTTACACAAAAGGGGGAAAAGGTTAAAGGGAAACAAGAGTGAACCTTCCGGTATCTGTTCCACGGGACGGGTCCCTAGGTGTCTCTGGCCTGCGCGCTGGTCCCGCCTGTTCACTGATCCTCTTCCCGATCCACGTGAGCTCAAGCCAGGTCTGAGCCTGCTGCTGTCAGTCCTCTTCGCCTGCCTGTCTCCCATTGAGGGTCGATTAGAAACAATAGTCCAGGTGGAGTCCCCAGGTCCACTTCCTGAATTCCAGGCCCAGGATGGCTCCACCCAGTCTATCTCAAGGATAATCTCAGGGAGTATTCGTGGTGTGACCAAGGGCAAAGCCCGCCAAGACTGCTTTCACCTGTGACAAAGCTTAAAATCCTTCCCCCAGGCAGGGCTCAGCTGCAAGGGTATCTGGCTGACATGTAGATAACTCAGTGAGAGCCTCAGGCCTTTGCCACCAAAGCACAGAGGGTCGGGTGTTTTGCCTCCAGAGCCTGTGGCAGAGATGACTCCTTGCTGTGTCTCCTCTCACCAGAAACCTGGATGTCTAATAAGAAAAGGACCCTGGAGGGAGAGTCCATGGCTCCTGCGCCATCTTGGGCAACTGAAGGGAGACCTGGCAAGGAGGGCTTTGAGCAGGGAACCTGTGGGGATCTGCTTCCTGTTTCCAGAGAGAGAGAGGTGGCCTCCCATCCCCGAGGCTGTCAGAATCAACCTGTGCCAGCTACTGAGGACACTGAAAATGTGCAGAACTTGAGTGTCAGAGAGCTCAGCACTCAGCACGAGCACCCACAGCATGGATCTCAGCCCTTTGCCAGTCTCCAGTGTCCTCAAAGTGCTCCGCAGCACGCCACTCTCCCTAGGAACCGTCGTGCACCTACAGCCCAGCGTGCCTACACCTGCGTCCAGTGTGGCAAGAGCTTTGTCCACCAGTCAACACTTACCACGCACTATCGCACACACACTGGGGAAAAGCCTTACAAATGTGCTGAGTGTGAGAAGCGGTTTGGCCGCCTGTCCACACTGCTGGAGCACCAGCGCACCCACACCGGAGAACGACCCTTCCCGTGTGCACAGTGTGGCCGTCGTTTTGGGCGCCTGTCCACTCTAGTGGAACATCGGCGCACACACACGGGGGAGAAACCATTTCCGTGTACCCAGTGTGACAAACGTTTCACACGCCTGGCCAACTTGACAGTGCACCAGAGTGTGCACTCCGGTGAGCATGCTTTCCAGTGCACCCAGTGTGGCTCATGCTTCACGCACAAGCCCAGTTTCCTGCGGCATCTGCGCAGCCACTCTCAGGAGAAGCGCTTTACCTGTGGCCCGTGTGGCAAGAGCTTCACCTGCCGCTCCTGGCTGGTGCGCCACCAGGGCAGTCATGCATGCTCAGCCCCCTCTGCTTTTGTGGCTTGTGAGAAGAGTTCACCAAGTTATGTGTCACCTGCAGGCCTCCTTAAAGGTGCAACTAGAGGAAACTTCGCTAGTGACACTTCTGTCTCACCCAGATCCAAGGACACGAGGGCCAGTCAGGACTACAGAGCATACAGCAGAGGCCAGCAGCTCAGCGACCATGGGCAAGAAGGTCTGGTGGGGACTCTGCATAGTCGCCTGTCTGTAAAGATGGAGAATGCAGGGTAGCACTCAGCTCCTAATGAGGCCACTAGGACACGGGGATTCTAGGTCCCGTTGAATCCAAGCTGCCTCGCTAAGGCCCCTGTCATTGGCTAGGCTTCCCATAGGGAGGCTGTCTCCCATGGACTGCAGGTACTAAGTGCCCCTGAGATTCTTGCTGCAGGGAAGCGTCATGCACACAGAAACAAAGCTGAAGGGAAGAATGGAACACGGGTGTTACCTGTCATCAGCTGAAGAGCCCCCCCCACCCCCCCTCCCGAGATCGTGGTGGCTCCCATCACCATCTCAGCAGTTTAGGCAGCAACCTGGGCTTCTCACCTGTCAAAGGTGGCTGGCCAGTTAGGCGTGTTGCAGTTTCCCTAGCCCAGGGCTGAGCATGTGACTCAATAAATAGAGTGTTCATCTAGCATGCAGGAATGGAGCCATGTTAGATTCCTAGCATCACATTAAACTGGCCATGGTGGCACATGCCTGTAGTCCTCCCATTCCTGTGGAAGCAATGGAGGATCAGAAGTTCAAGGTCATGTTTGGCTACATGCCTGTTTCAAGAAACAAAAAAATATCCTTAGGAGTTCAAAGTCCTAGTTGTCAGATGCTCCATCTCTCTGACCAGTGGCAACTGCTTGTAGAACAGCATGTGTGTTCCCAAGGACTCCCACTGGAGGGGCTGGGACCTTTTAGAGCCCTTGTCCTCACTTTGGAGGACTGTGGGTAAACAGACCTGTGCTGTTTCTTGTACATTCTGTTCTTTGTCTGCATAGGGGGCTGGGTTTTACTAAAGGTCTGTGTAGCCAGTCTTTGCTATTTGTGGTTTCTTTTTTCCCCACCCTTTATCCCTCCAGTTTCACTCCCTCACTCCCTAACACTAGATAGGAGAGAAACAAGAAGAGAGGGGAGGGACAGATTAGGAAAATCCCTGAATCTAACTTACTTTTTCTTTGACTATGGCTACTAAGAAACTGCAACCAGCTTCCCCAAATGATCAACAACCACCCTGGTCCTGCCTCCTTGGGCCCTTGCATTTGTATACTCTCTGAAATGTTTCCAGAATTCCAAATGTCACAAAACTATCTGCAGCTGGCAAAACCATGCCTCTGCTAGTACACAGGCAGATTATAGTCAGCGGCTGTGGGAGCAGCCCCATATCCTCACGCCTGGGATTTAAACAAAAACATATTCTTACAATATTTCTATTTTCCTTTTTTTTGGTATGCAGGGCTTATCTGTGTAGTCGTGGCTGTCCTGGAACTCTCTTTGTAGACCAGGCTGGCCTCGAACTCACAGAGATCTGCCTGCCTCTGCCTCCCAAGTGCTGGGATTATAGGTGTGTGCCAACAACACACGGGTTTATTTGTGTTTTTTAGAGAAACTGAAATTCCGGAATTGTCCCTACATTCCCCTACCCCACTTCTGTTTTAAGCCTTTATTTATGCTGGGCAAAGCAAGAGGTTAGAAACAGACATTTTCAATGATGTAAGTGCTTTTCCACTTATCAGCCAAGGTTTTTTTGTTTTGTTTTGTTTTTTCGAGACAGGGTTTCTCTGTGTAGCCTTGGCCATCCTGGACTCACTTTGTAGACCAGGCTGGCCTCGAACTCAAAGCGATCCACCTGCCTCTGCCTCTGCCTCCCGAGTGCTGGGATTAAAGGTGTGTGCCACCACGCCCGCCTCAGCCAAGGTTTTTAGGCAATCTCTCCTCCTCATTTCTAATCTTTTATCTGTTTTTTGTTGTTTTGGTTTTTTGAGACAGGGTTTCTTTGTATAGCTCTTGCAGTCCCAGAACTCACTCTGCAGACCAGGCTGGTCTCAAACTCAGAGATCCACCTGCCTCCCCTCCCAAGTGCTGTTTTAATGGTATGTACAGCTTTTCATTTCCTGTGGAAATACAAGTAAATCTGTGTCCCCGACACAAACATTCACTCGCTTTCATTCTGATGTTAACATCTTTATAGAATTTAGGCTGATTCAAATCTAAAGTTTTTTTTAACAACCCAGTGTCTCGTGACTGCTGCTGTTCCTTTCTCATTAACATTGAGAAAATTTAAACTTAAGAGCACGCCTTAGTCTATACCTGGAGGGGGGTCTTTAGTCTTTCTTTTTGTTTTATAAGCATTTCCTTTAAGGTGTGATTAGATCTTTCTACAACTGTTTGTCCTGCAGAATTGTGTGGTATACCTATATTGTGCTTTGTATTATAAATCACAATTAGTTCCTCTTGCTGAAGACATGCAGGGGCATTGTCAGTCTTTATTTGTACAGGTATTCCCCACTATAGCCGTTATTTACAGTAAAGGTGCAATTACAGAATCAGCCTTCTCAGAACAAAAAGCAGTTGCCAATTGAAACCCTAAATATGTATCAATGGTATGGTATACAAACATTAGTTTTCCAAATTCTGTGAAATGAAACACATCCATCTGCCATATTTCATTTCTTACGGTATCCCTAGGATTACTTCTAGTGGGCAATGAAGTTTGGTTATACAGAGAGCAGGTAGGACATTTTCACATAATGTCCTTGACTTGTTGCCAGGTGATAGAAAATTTTTAGTTTAAACCATCACTGGGTTTTGTTTTGGTTTTTGGTTTTTTTTTTTTTTTGTTGTTGTTTGTTTGTTTTTTGAGACAGGGTTTCTCTGTGTAGCCTTGGCTGTCCTGGACTCGCTTTGTAGACCAGGCTGGCCTTGAACTACAGCGATCCGCCTGCCTCTGCCTCCCGAGTGCTGGGCTAAAGGCATGCGCCACCATGCCCGGCTTAAACCATCACTGTTAACATGGTGTTTTCCATGAAATTTTGAGGTTTCTGACAGATTTCCTATTGATAATTGGTCAAGTTTTTCATCTCCTTGTGCCAATGGACCTGGTAAGCCTGTATGAGACTGAATATACATATAGATAGATCTACAGATCTATCTATATATATATGATAGTTTTGATTTCTGATTGCCTGTTGCAGCTGTATAAGTAACAAGGTTAATTCTGAATTATCCAGAACAAATTAGGCAGTTTCTATATGCAAAACAACTCTTTGTACATATTGAGTCAGTATTTATATTAAGAGATTCAGGAAAACCTAATAATACCATAAAGATTACATGCAACTCTGATTTTTGAACTGAAATATTTGGACTTTGGATCACTTTGCTTATTTTGTCTGTCTCACAGCTAGCCATTCCAAACTTACTTGTATCAGTATAGAATGTAGCTGCTTCAGAAATTAGCATTCCTTTTACAATACTTGGGAGAATCCAGTTAATTCTTTTTATAAACTGAAGACACTTGCTTTTATCAAATAGTTGCTACAAGATTTTTGCCAATCATTATTGATTATCCATAATGACATAATCTCAGCATTAGTTTAAGGTACTACAGTTTCTACCAGGTCTGTCCCTGACAATTAACGTAGTCTTATTCTACCTTTTGTGATTAAGTCAGAAAGTTTATCTATGTAAGTCTTTTTCACTTTGTGTGCTAAGAAAATCCATTCCATAATACTATCTTCCCTTTGCATAATGAGCCCAGTAGGAGAATGAGTTAAAGGCAAAAATAACCAAGTTACAATCAAGTTTGGTATCTATGCAATCCACATATGTGTCGTACAGTCTCTGTTCTACCAGGGTTATCTCTCTCTGCTTCAACACTTAGCTATCTTGGATTGTTTAAGTCCAAATCTCCTTGTAACATTTGAAACAAATTAACTCATCAGTAGTTAATCCAGTGATTGGCTGTAGCCAACTAATATCTCCCATTAATTTTTGAAAGTCACTGAGAGTTTGCAACTCATTTCTTCTGAGCTGTACCTTTTGTGCTTGAATTTTTTGTTGAGTTATTTTATAACCCAAATATTGAATAGAATTTCCTCTTTAGTTTTTCAGAAGCAGTCTATAAAATTCAGCATGGCAGAATTCTTTGTTTCCTTAAACATTTTCTGTAAAGTATCTATGTCAGAGTCAGACAGCAAAATATCATCCATGTGCCGGGCATGGTAGAGCACGCCATTAATCCCAGCACTCGGGAGGCAGAGGCTGGTGGATCGCTGTGAGTTCGAGGCCAGCCTGGTCTACAAAGTGAGTCCAGGACAGCTAGGGCTACACAGAAAGACCCTGTCTCGAAAAACAAAAATAAAATCTATGTAATGATAAATAATGGATGGATTGAGGATATTCTCTATGAATTATATCTAGTAGTTTTGCAAAATATTGACATACAGTTGGACTGTTTAACATTTCCTGTGGAAGAACTTCCCACTGATATCTATTACAGTTTGGGCATTTTTATAAATGGATACTGTTGAAGCAAACCTTTCCTATCCTGTAAAAGTAACTTTAATTCTCTTGATGTAATTATCGTCTGAAAGCCTTACTACCTCCATCTGCTAATTTATGCCTAGTCCTGGAAGCTTCTAGTCTCCATACAGTCTAATCCAGGCCTAGAATGTTTTCAGCCTCTGAGACTTACTGCTGAACAAGCTCACCTTTTTAGCTCTTTCTGAACTCTGGCTGCTGGTTCAACTCAGCTGTCTAGCTCAAAACTCCTCTCCAAACTGACTGGTTCAAATTGGCTTCCCTCAGCCTCTGACTGATTGCTCTGGTTGGCCCTTACTAACTTTGGCAATATGTTCTAATCTCCTGGCTCCTCCTTATTCTCTGGCTGATTTTGTCTTCACCTTGTCTAGCTTGTTCTCTCTTCAACTTATCTCGCAAAACTCTCCTGGTAAAACTGCCTCTGAATTCTATGAACTGAACAGTCAGGAACTCAACTATATTTCACTGCTTCTCTCAACTCACTCAGGCAACCGAACTGCCTGAAAAGAACTGAAAGATCTGCATGCCTCTGTCTCCTAAATGCTGGGATTAAAAACGTGTGCCACCGTGTCTGGACCGAAGCTTTTCTTTACCTGAAACTTTATGCCAGTCTAGCCTTGAATTTAGAGATCTGCTTGCCTCAATTTCCTGGAATTAAAGGAGTGTCTATATTCCAGCCAGAGTAGCCATATTGCTGGATTAGAATTCCTCTACACTGTCCTGCTCAGGCAAGGGGATAGTAAAAAAGCAATCTTTTAAATCAATTACTATCATAGCCTTGACTTAGGTAATAAAGAAGGTAAAGAAATTCCAGGCGGCAATGGACCCATTGGTTGAATTTCTCTGTTCACGCCTCTTAAATCTGTTAACAGTCTCCATTTTCCCGATTTCTTTTTTATACCAAATACAGGGGAATTGCACGGGCTGGTAGACCTATATGCTGGGCCTCCGGCTACTCTTGTCCCAGCTGCTCAGGTGCCTGTAATTTTTCCTTAGTTAAGGGCCATTGATCTACTCAGACAGGCTTCTCAGTCAACTGTTTTAAGGGTAGGGCCATTGGTATTTCAGAAGTGTGTGTCCCCCCCCTTTATAAATTTGGAGACTTAACCCCTGTGTTATGTCCTGTGTCTGGACAACTAACACAGCCTGGGATTGTATTTGATGACTTTTATCAATACCTTCCCCAGGAGCATCTACCATTTCACCCCTCATTTCATCACGGGCAGTCTCTGGGACTGCAAGGAATACTGATCTGAGTACCCCACTGTTGTAAAAGACACCTTCCTTATAAATTTATGGGTATATCAGCTACAAAAGGTCTTAACTCATTTGACCTTATGGTCCCACACATTTAACCCGTTGTACATTTTGTTTTATCTGAGATAACTTTTGAGTTTCTAGAAACTGGGTATAAATCTTTTGAAGAGGCCATTCTGAATTCCAAGATTTTTGTGAAGTGATAGTTACATCAGCTTCTGTATCCATCAAACCTATTTCAGTATTGCAATTTTAGTTTTGGTCCCTGATCATATCTGTTTGCCAGAACACACATCTTCAATGCTTCAAAACTCCTCTTTTTCCTACTGGACCGGCTTTGCCTTTGATGTAGGAATCACTAGAATCAGAGCAAGCCTATTACCTGTGTTAAATTGCATCTCTTTTTACAGAGGCCATAATTTTAACTTTCCCTTTGAAATCTGCATCTCTAATTTCCGGATGCACAATGAATCCTTGGGGCATCAAGCCACTCCTTCCCAAGATAGTCCCTACTGTCCCTGAGAACAAAAAACCCATAAACTCCAGTAGTTATTTTATAATGAGTTTTTGGGGATAGAGTAAGATGTTTACCTCTGACCAGGCCTAGAGTAGTATGCATTAAGTCTCCAATGCCAAGTGAAAGTTTTTCAGCCTGCATGTTACTCCTTGCCCGAAACATCTCAATTTTTCAGGGGTCGGGGGCAAGCCAGGCTCTCAAGGCCATTTCCCGATAGTAAGAAGTTACCATAAATATCTTTTGGACCTACAATCATTCATCCAGTGGCAGCCCTTGCTGCATCATCTCCACATACCTGGAAACCCAGGCCTCCTTTCTGGTTTATATTTAGAAAAGCCATCACCTCTAGTGATACCTTGTTCAGAATTTTGTTGCATGACCATATTTCCCACAATTAAATCACTGGGCATTTTGAGAGCTGAGACCTTTGGCGGCTTGGTCACAGTCTCTTTGCAAATGACTATATTTGCTTAAATTGAAGCCCCAGGGGGAAAAAAAGAAAGAAACCCCAGGCATTATGATACCACAGACCTCTAGCAATAGCTTGGCCTCTTATATTAGCATGGTACATGTTAGAACTAATACTGGTCCTATCGCTTATCCATTCCTCTATAGGTGCTGCTCACAGCTTTAATAATTTTTTTATATTCAGTATTTGTATTTTCAAATGCCAAGGCCTTGGTTGGGGTCTGATAAAGCTTTGTTCACTGCTAAGATCAACCTTTGTCAAAAATCAATGGAGGCTTCTCCAGAGCCTTGATTAATCTTTTTAAACTAAGTGGACTTTCCCCCGTGCTCCTCAACTTTGTCCCAAGCTCTTACAGCCACTAAGTGACATTATTCTATTGTAGTGTCATCAAGTTGAATCTGTTCTATAGCAGAATACTGCTTTTTTTTTTTTTAAACTATTTTATTTGGAGTATTGAAGCCTCTACCCCCTTTCCATCTTAACCTTGGGTAAGAGAAAGAATATTAGTGGAGAGAGGGGGCAGAGACCCCTTTACTTCTCCTGGCTGTTTAGGGTCAATTGGGTTTAGGATGGGGGCAATACCAATCTATAAACAGCAAACATTCTCTTCCAAGCTGCCATGTTGAAACATTTTTCACCATCTAGCTCCAAGCCATCACACTGTCCATCTCTGGTCTCTCCAAACTGCTGCACCCAACAAGTTCTCTCTCCAGGTTCTCCTACTTATCTCCCTTAGAGTCCTTGACCACACCCCTTGTCATGCATCACTAAGCAGGCTGTTACCAGCTGGCACAGACCATGCCCCCCAGGAGGCAGTTATCAGCTGTGAACATACTAAAGCCCAGACTAACATTGGGATTTTTTTAAATCTTGGGATTAAAACAAAAACATGGGCTGGAGAGATGGCTCAGTGGTTAAGAACACTGGCTGCTCTTCCAGAGGTCCTGAGTTCAATTCCCAGCAACCACATGGTGGCTCACAACCATCTGTTATAGGATCTGATGCCCTCTTCTGGTGTGCATGAAGACAGTGTACTCATAAAAACATTTAACATAGCTGAGTTTACAAAGAAACCAAAACTTGCATTACAGTTCCCCTCTATTTTGCTGTTCAACATTCACAGTGTCTACGTTCCCCCATGTTAACCATTGCTACTGTGGACCAGCCTTAATACAGCTGTTACCAATCCCTTCCAGTCTTTGGAATAATTTGATTTTTTTGAGTAGCCCAGTTGTGTATAATTTGTTTCACATAAGGCGAGTGCATTACATATGAAATCATAACCTCTTTAAACCGCCTTAGGTCTATCTTCTATAAGACACCATCCTATTTCACCATAATCTTACCCCACACCATCAGCAGGCATAGGCTGTACAACTTTTGGAAAAGCTACTTTGTGCGTTCTTCTTTTCCCCACCCTTTATTTCCTCCAGTTTCACCCCTAACACTAAATAGGAGAGAAAAAGGATAGAGAGAAGGGAATTAAGACAATCCCTAAGTTTGTTTGTTTCTTCTTTGACCACAGCTACTAACAAACCACAAACCCCTGCCAGATGACCAACAACCACTGATCCCGCTTCCTGAGGCCCTAGCATTTATATATCCTCTGAAAAGTTCCTTAATTCCAAATGAAACTATCTGCAGCTGGTAAACCCCCACCTGTGCTAGAGCACAAGGCAAATCCTAGCCACTGCAGACAGTTGGAAGCAGCCGCATGTCCCCACATCTGGGATTAAAATGAAAACATTTCTGGATGTGCATGGGGGTGGTTTTTGTTTGTTTGTTTTTTGAGACAGAGTGTCTCTGTTGTATCCTTGGCTCTCCTGGAACTCTATAGACAAGGCTGTCCTCCAACTCAGAGATCTGCCTGCTTCTGCCATTAGAATGCTAGGATTCAAGGCATGCACCACTACCACCCAGCTATTTCTCTATTTTTTTTTTTTAAAGAAACCAAAGTTCCAGGATTGTCTCCACAGGTCTGAGATTTATCATGTTTACCTTAAAAACCTGTAAATAAAGGCATTTATGAAGAACTGTAAACCCCCCCTTTTGCCCTGTTGACCCTGCCAAAGTTGGTTATGGTTTGTGATGTAGTAACATTATGTGGCTCCAGATTTGGGTGATAGTGGCAAATTATTTTCAGCTGTGTGTCTGTGTTGAGGTTCTGAAAGAGCAATTTTGGAGAAGCACCATGGAGGCAGGCTTGGGGCAAGGCAGGCTAGTCTTACCTGAAGAGCATTGTCTAGGCCATCAAAAGCCCAACTGCCTGTAACTCTAGCCCTCTTTTGGCCTCAGTGGACACGTATAAACACCTGCTACATGGACACATGGACATAAGTATAACATTTTAAGAAAGCGCGGTCAGTGGAATTGTGGTGAGTATGCTTCCATAAGGAGGCACCACAATTCATTATTTCCCATTTGTGATGTTTATACATTAACTTTTATTAATCCTAAGGTCCATTGATTGTTAGACATACCTTTGTTTTCTACTTCTCTAAGCAAGGAAAAGTTGTAGCCCTGTCCATATGTCTCCTGCCAATCAGGATGGTAAGTGCATCCAGCTGTAGACATGTTTACGAATTGAGCAAAAGGGTCAGGCTTTCCTGGGTAGATCCTGACCAGCAAATGTCTCCACCTCCACAGGCACCGGTGGCAACCTGTATTCCTTTCCCTCGCTATTAACTCTGTACCAGATTTAAGCTCTTTACCTAACACACACACTCAGGGCATGGACTATCATAGCAGACTCCAGTGACATTTCAAAACTCCCATAGTGTGGAAAGTGCTCCTTAGTGAACTAATTCTCCAGTAAACTCCAATCCCTCAGCTGTTGTTTCACACTAGATGGACAAGGACTTCTATCAAGGAAGCAATCATTTCTCAAACACCATCAGGGTGAGGATGTCCTGAGCCTGGCCTGTGCTTCTACATTGGCTTCTATAATCTCAAGGAATGAGCAAGTGTCTTGGGATAAAACCATGATGGCTGGAAATAGAGCCTGCTAGAATGTTTGCCTAGCATGCATGAAGCTGTGTGTGAGATCCCCAGTACGATATAAACTGGACACAATGGTGTACACCCACGACCCCAGAATGATCAGTTCAAGGTCATCCTTGGCTACATAAGGAATTCAAGGCCAGCCTGGGTTACATATACCATCTCAGAAAAGAAAAAGGTGTTATGTAACAGGAATGGAATGTTTGGAAACCGGAAGTAGAAGTGGCAGGAAGAAAGTCCAGTCCTGTGCAGAGGGTGCTGGAGTTAAAGTGAAGCAAACCAAGATGTTGAGCTCTGGGGCTCATTTATGTAAAGGAAGGGTCTTGTGGCTGAAGCCATGGAGCTGTTGATGAAATGAAAAGCCTTTTCTTGTGCAGCCATCTCTCACTACCTCAGACAAAGGCCATCCTAGTTGTCATGCCCTCCTCAGCGTGAGGGACCACACAATACTATACTGCAGTCTAAGATAAATCCCTCACTAACTAACCAAGGACAATACAATAGTAAACATCAACCCCCTACTCTGATCTACCCAATGGACAGGACATTCTCCACAGTTATGTGGAGAGCGGGGACTGACTCTGACATGAACTCTGGTGCTCCATATTTGACCACCTGCCCTTGGTGGGGAGGCCTGGTGGCACTCAAAGAACAAGCAGGAGACCAAGATGAGACTTGATAGCCTATGACCATATAGTGGGGGAGGAGGTCCCCCTCAGTCATAGACCTTGGGGAGGAGAATAGGGTGAAAGCAGGAGGGAGGGAGGAATGGGAGGATACAAGTGATTGATTAGCAATTGAATTGTAATCTGAATAAATTAATAATTTTCTTAAATGAAAAAAAGAATCCCTCCATTAGATGGCTTCTGTAAGTGTTGTAAAAGCAGGAGTATGGTAGCACTCGCCTTTAATTCCAGCACAAGCTGAAGTAGGCAGATCTCTGTGAGTTCGAGGCCAACCTGGTCAACATATTAAGTTCTAGGCCAGCCAGAGCTGCACAATAACACCCTGCCTCAAAAAAGTGTGGAAGCTGCCAAAGCCAAGGTGTGGGATGATTATAAACGGGAAAAGTACTTCAAAAGAAAGCTGGCCTCAAACTCACAGAGATCCACTTGCCTCTGCAGGGATTAAAGGCATATACCACCCCATCCAGCATTCTCAAGTTATTTTAACTCATCTACTTTCTTCTAGTTATTTTATAAGTTTCACCCCACTGTGGTCATCTAGTTGGTTTAGTTGGTTAATGTGAGGCTTGAAAAGCCATTATACAAAGCAGGATTTTCTATATACTGTTTTAATGCCCCTTTTAAGCTGAGTACCTGTTACCTGTCAAATTTTTGTAAGAAATACAATTAACAGAACAATGTCCCAGTGCTTTGAGATAATGTCAGCACTTAGAGGCAGTGAAACTGAATTTAATAATATGTTTTAGGTCATCACAGACAGAGCCATTTCTTCTAAACCTTGTTGCTCAGAAATGGCTGAGTCATGACAGGGACTAGAGAGATGGCTCAGTGATTTAAAGCTCTTCCAGATGGACCTGGATTTGATTCTCAGCACCCACATAGCTGCTCTTTTCTGTGACTCCAGCCTGCAGTTCCAGGGGGCTCTGATGGTATTGTTGGCCTCTACAGGTACCAGGCACACTAGTGATAGGCACACATGCAGACAAACACCATACACATAAAAGCATTCTTTAAAAATGGATCTTAAAGAGCCGGGCATGATGATGCAACCTGTAATCCCAGCACTTGGGGAGGCAGAGGCAGGTGGATCTGTGTGAGTTCGAGGCCAACTGGGTCTATAAAGTGAGTCCAGGACAGCCATAGCTACACAAAAGAACCCTGTCTCAGAAAAACAAAACTAAAAACTAAAAAACCAAAAAGGATCTTAAAGCTAATGTTGCACACTTTTATTCCCAGCATTCAGAAGGCATAGACAAGTGTGCTCCTGAGTTTGGGCCATCCTGGTCTACAGATTGAGTTCAGGACAGCAAGAGCTACACAGAGAAACCCTGACTTAAAAACAAAAAAACAAAAAAGAAGGGTCTTGATATTTATATATAATTACTGCTCATTCTCCCAACATGCAATCAAATGAATTGGAACAATTTCACTGAGGTACAATCAAAATGGAAATACAAGTAGCAGGTGGTGGCACACTCCTTTAATCCCAGCACTCAGGAGGCAGAGGCCAGCCTGGCCGGTACATAGAATTCCACAATAGTCAGACCCTGTCTACATTATGTGTAGACCCAGTACTATACATAATGTCCTGTTAGATGCACTTTAGGAAGGGATCAAAACAAACAACCCAAAGAACAAAAAGAAAAAAACCCCACTTAACTATAAATAACAAGATTAGTGATACTTTTTGGGAGGAAAAAAATCCAGATCAAAAAGGAAGATTATAAATAAAAAAATAAAAAGAAGATTATACCAGCAATGAGACACACCTGTGATCCCAGAGACAAGAAGACATGGTGGTGGTCCTCAAAAGAAGGGCGGGAGGGATGGGAGCGATTATGCAATGCCCTTCTCTTTCCTGGTCTGGTGGGGCATTCTGTAAATAACCATGGGCTACACTAGTATTAGAAACAGTATGTCCACAAACTTAACTCATTGTTCCCAGAAATTGTGAGTATGAATCCCCTTTTTTCCCCTCTTGGTGTTCAGGATCAAACCCTAGGTCCCACACATGAAAGGCAGGTTGACTACCACCGAGCTAGAGTACCAGCACCAATAAACTTTTTTTCAGTGCCGGGGATCAAACCTAGGGCCTTAGGTATATTGCTACTGAGCTACCTCCATAGCTCCCGAATCTCCTTTACCTGTATTTTACAACAACTCACAAGCAACTGGGTTTGGAAACTATCTTAGTCCTATCTTTAAAACATAAGTGTTTTGGCTATAGCAAAAACTCAGTGAGTAAAGGCAGTCGCCACCCTACAATGCTAGCCTGGTGACTTGAGTTGGAACCCTGAAATCCACATAAAGGTGGATGGTGAGAACTGACTCCACAGAGTTGTTCTCTGACCTCTGCACATGTGCCATGGCATGCAGGCCCCCCCCCCATACTCACACGTACACATGTGCTTTAATAATATGTGTGTGTGTGTGTTCGCTCCAGGATTACTTTGAACTCCTAGACACAACTGATCCTCCTCTGTTGGCCTCCCATGTATGTGTCACTACAGGCAGCCTTGGCTTTCCTGGACCTCACTCTGTGGACCATGCTGGCCTTGAACTCATAGACTGCTTTGCCTTTGCCTCCCATGTGAAAATAATAGACTTAAAAATTTATAAGAAATATATGTGGTTAATATACATATGTGTATATATAAACATATATTAAAATGGTACAAGAATATATAAGGAAGCAAGGCATGGTGGCACACCTCTTTAATCTCAGCGCTGAGGGGCCAGAAGCAGGAGGAGCTCTGTGAGTTTGAGGTCAGGCTGGTCTACATAGTGAGTTCCAAGAGAGGCAGGACTTTGTAGAGAGATCCTGTTTTAGGAGGAGGAGGAAGAGGAGGAAGAAGAAGATGAGGAAGAGGCGGAAGAGGAAGAAGAAGAGGGCTGGAGAGATAGCTCAGAGGTTAAGAGCACTAACTGTTCTTCCAAAGGTCCTGAGTTCAATTCCCAGC
This sequence comes from Acomys russatus, assembly GCF_903995435.1. Classification (NCBI taxonomy): domain Eukaryota; kingdom Metazoa; phylum Chordata; class Mammalia; order Rodentia; family Muridae; genus Acomys; species Acomys russatus. The sequence goes on along the minus strand of NC_067146.1, from coordinate 74,542,458 downwards.
AACCACATGGTGGCTCACAACCATCTATAATGAGATCTGGTGCCCTCTTCTGGTGAGCAGAACATTATATACATAATAAATAAATCAATCTTGAAGAAGAGGAAGAAGAAGAAGAAGAAACCCCTTCTAGCTCTGGTTCACCCCTGTAAGCAAATCAATCGTGCTGGGTTATTACATGTCTTTCAAGATTTTTCCATACATACATACGTTACTCTTTCCCCCCTGACAGTCGGGCGGGGGGGGGGGGGGCTGACATTGTCCCTAGGGATTTCTTGTTTTCTCTTGCCAAGGTTTTCAAAGCGTAAGAGCACAGCCTGGTCTACAGTCATGCTCGTGGCTAAAGAGCATTCCCTCTTCTGTGTTCCCCATTACGTCTCACTCAAAACCACTGTTGCTTCTGATGCATGTCAGGCAAACCACCATGTCTGTTAGCTTCTGATACCAGGAACTGTGTAGATGGGAATGGGGCACACAGTAGGCATCACGGAACGTTTGTTGGTTAAATGACTGATGACTACCAATGTGACAGTAGGCTCTTTCTGCAAGTGGGCTGGTAGGAAAGGGCCTCGGGGTGCCTGGTCCACACTCCTGCCTTCAGATAGGAGGATTAGGTTTTGCAGTGTGCTTGAGCCCTCTTGCCTGCCAGGGCATCTTATAGCATCACATGCTGTTGGTGTCACTTGGTTTCCTCCGATATGAGTTGAAATCTTTCCTTAGTGCCTCTTACTTAGCCTTTCTCCTATTTTGGGAGTACAGCTCCAGGGAAAACTATTTTCTGGCCAGACAAGGTGCCCCCCCCCCAGGGCCCTGCACATCTGAGTAGGCCTGTGAAGCTGGAGAAGATGACACATGCCATCCTGCAGGCACCAGGGCTACCTCACTGTTCTCAGTAAAGGCCAAGGTTCTGTCTGGGGAACCCCAACCTGGGGCCAAGTCTCCTAAGTTTGCCGGAGCAAAGTACCACAAGTTATGGTACCTCAACAGTAAAAGTTTAATCTCCCATTTCTTGAGAGTAGAAGTGTGGAGGCTAGGCTCAGTTCCTTTCCCCACTCCGTCTTCCTCAATCCTGGGGTTGGCTATCAATCCTTAGAATTTCTTGTCAATCCCAACTCTACTAGAGTCTTCATGTGGTATCCTTTCTGCGAATGTGTCTATGCCTCTCCTCCCCTTACAAGGATACCAGTTGGCCTATTGACTTCTCCTTGACTTCATTAAGTGCAGTTACCCAGCACTGTTTCCCAACAAGAGCACAGTCAGAGACAAGATATTAGAATTTCAACATGTTTTGTTGTTTTTGGAGACAGTCACATGTAGCCCAGAGGGCCTTGACCTCTCCATTCTCCAAGTGCTGGAACACAGGCATAATCTACCACACCTGGCCTCAACAAATCTCTTTAGGCAGCAATTCAAACCATAACAGTGATCTTACCCCATGGTGAACACAAGCGTAAACACTGCCTGATTGCCACAGCTTCTCCTCCACCACCAGAGGGCTGTAGTGTGAATAAACCACAAGGACACGCAAGTGGAAAGCCAGGATGGGGTAGGACACCTGGACTTCAGAACACCTGGACTCTAACCTCAGCTTCTGAACTTGTAGTTCTGGAGCTTGAACTACTGGCAGGTCTGGTGGCCCCTTTTCTCCCTGGAGTCCCAGAGAAGACTCAGGTACTTACTAATCTGTTGGGTGGGGGGTGGGGATGTGTCCCTGCTATACCACAAACACCACTTTGCCTGGACTGTGTCCTGGTCGGTTTCTGTCAACTTGAAAATATATTTGGGAAGAAGAGATCTCAGTTGCGGAGCTGCTTCCATCAGACTGGCCTGTGGGCCACCCTTGGGCTGTAAAAGAAAGCAAACTGAGCAAGGCAGGAGTACGGCAGCACGTAGCATCTCTGCTCCAGGTCCTGCCACTATGCTTCTGTCCCTGCCCTGCTTGACTTCTTGCCCTGATTTCCCTCAAATGATGGACTGAGATTGGGACATGCAAGTAAAATAAATCCTTTCTTCCCTAATCTGCTTTTGGCTATGGTGTTTTATCACCGTAATTGAAACCTGAGGCTTTCCACACCACCCTTCTGTCCCATGCTTGCATCTGGCATCATGGATAGAAGCAGAAACCACACCAGACCAAGGAAAGTCAGACACAAGCCTCAGCCTTTCTCTCTGGAGACCTAAGTGTGAATGTGTGATCTGCAAATACTGGAGCTTATCTCTACCACGTGGAGACATGGCTGTGAGACATGAAAGCTGGCTTTCATGGAACCGAAAGTGAACCGAAGCTGGGTTCAGTGGCATATGCCAAACTCCAGCACTCACACAGCAAGAAGAAAGCAGTTAAGTCCCACCTGGGCTATATAGTGAGAACCTGTCAAAAAAACAAACAAAAGTAGGAATCCAAAGCTGGAGAAACAGAGTTCTAACAGCAGTCGAATTCCTGATATTCATTGGCTTCTCTGATATTTCCACTGTCATGGCCTGGTAAATTCCTTTTATCTTGTATCCACTGAAATTTAACAGCTATCATCTGTAGCTAGTGTGACCAGAACAAGAAACTAAAAGTACAGGGGATTAATAAGAACATTATTGCCAGCAGGGGGTATAGCTCAGTGGTAGAGCATTTGACTGCAGATCAAGAGGTCCCCAGTTCAAATCTGGGTGCCCCCTTACCCTCCCATTGGTATGGGTTACTCTTTTGAGTGTCTAGGAGTATTTCGAGAAAAAAAAGTGAGGATAGTGGGCGGGAAAGGGGGGAGATTTGTTAAGAGCTGAAGAAACAGAATCTGTAAGTAGGTGTCCACCAGAGGGAGCGATTGATCAGGCTGAGACTGGACTGATCTAGCCATGTTTGCTTGACAGGAGAAATTCTTAGAGCAGCTACCCTGTGATGGCCTGGGCTGGGTGGGACCTGGCTTGATAACACACTACCACCTCCCCTACACAGGGCTTAGTCTCATTGCTCTTGCAAACTTTCTTTCTTTTCCCACACTGCTGACGAAAACATCAACTGAGATAAGTTTCTCTTTGTTGATCTGTACACCACGCTGAAGCTCAAATGTCCCTTGGCCTTGGGGCTTGGGAAGAGAGCACAACTGAGGTGGAGGACAAAAAATATCCAGCTTAAGTTTACTGTGATGTTATTTAGAATAGCTGAAATGCAGAAGCAATATGGGCTGCAACGATAATGCATGAGCAAAATATAGTGTGCATGTGTGCAGGTATGTAAGAAAGTGTAAGAAGGCACAGAGGGTGGTGGTGTGAATGAGAACGGCCCCCATAGGCTCAAACATTTAATTGCTTGGTTCACAGTTAGTGCAACTATTTTGGAAGAATAAGGAATATGTAGCTGGTTTTGTTGGAGGAGGTGTGACACTGGTGGTGGGGAGGTTTTAAGGTTTCAAAAGTTCATACGAGGTCCAGTCTCTTTTCTTGCCTTCAACTTTTGAATAATAAGTAACCTCTTAGCTTGTCTTTAATCCCAGCAGTGCCAGAGGCAGGTGAATTTCTGTGAGTTCAGATTTCGAGGCAGCGTGGCCTCCAGGAGCGAATTCTAGGACAACTATAGTTACAAGGTGAGACCCTGTATCTATCTCTCTCTCTCTTTCTCTCTCTCTCTCTCTCTCTCTCTCTCTCACACACACACACACACACACACACACACACAATGTAAGTTCTTAGCTCCTGGTTATTGCTCCAGTGTAGTGGATGTAAACATGTTTTTGTTTGATCCCAAGGGTGGGATGTGAAACAGACTTGTGAGAGGGGATGTGATGTTTATCCTCTAGAAGAAGAACTGCTTCATGCTAGGTCATGGTTTTTGTCAGCTGATAAACATCCTGGCACGGACTCTGGAAGACAATATATATGAACCCCAAACCAGAGGCTTTTTTTTTTTTTTTTTTTTTTTTTTTTTTTTGCATCACTTCACATCACTTGGCTGTTCATCACTTCCAGATGATCCTAGAGAGAAACACTCTAGAGAACGCTTCGAGGTTCCAGATTCTAGCCGCTTCGGCTGTGATCGCTTTTTGCTGAATTTCTGGTTTGTTGTTTAATGGGTCTTCTGGAATCCTGACAACGAAGAGTAGAATTGTCCCAAGGAACTGAGTCTAAAATGGTCTACTTCTCCTGTCCTTTTACCTCCTTCCTCACCTATCTAGGGTAGGTGGGTTGGAAGTCATTAAAGAACCCCAAATAAAGTAGGTTTGTGAAAGATCAAAGCCTACACTCCAGCATCATACCTGCTTGCCTGCTGCCATGTTCCCCACTGCCACTGTAAGCAAACCAGTAAGCGGCACTCCTTGATGGCCTCTGTATCAGCTCTTGTCTCTAGATTCCTGCCCTGTTTGAGAGCCTTCCCTAACTGCTATTGATGATGAACTGTGAGCAGGAGTAAAGCAAACCCCTCCCTCCTCAAGTTGCCATTGATTGCAGTGTTTCACCACAGCAATAGAAACTAAGACACGTGGTGGCACACACCTTTCATTCCAGCCCTCAGGAGCAGAGGCAGGTAGATCTCTTCGAGTTCAAGGCCAGCCTGATCTACATGGGGAGTTCTAGGCCAACCTGGGCTACACAGCGAGGCCCAGTTTCAAAACAAAACCAAACAAACATCCAGATAATGCACAGCAAGGGCATTAAGCTAAGCGAAAGAAATCTAGTCACACATAAGACTAACATGAGTGCAAGGAAGACTGCTCAGTTGGTAAAGTCTGTAAGCACCAGGAACTGAGTTCAAACCTCTGCACTCACATTAAGGAAAAAAAAAAAAAAAAAAGCCGGGCATCGATGGTACACATCTTTACTCCCTGCATCTGGGAGGCAGAGGCAGTGAGATCTCTGTGAGTTCACAGCCAGCAACTATCTACAGAGCAAGTTCAAGGACAGTCAAGGATACATATGCAAAGAAATCCTGCTTCCAAAACCAAAACCAAACCAACAAAAACCCATACAAACAAAACAAGAACAACAAGCTAGGCTTGGGCCAATGAAGTGGCTCTGTAGTTAAAGGTCCTTGCTGCCAAGGGGGAAGGCCTGAGTCGAATCCCTGGAGCCCACATGGGGGAAGGAAGGAGAGAGCTGACTCCCATTGAGCTGTCCTCTAGCTTCCACATGTATCCTGTGGCTGACGCGCGCGCGCGCACGCGCGCGCGCGCACACACACACACTCCCCAAATTAAAAAAAAAAAAAAAAAAAAGGTCAGCCGGGCGTGGTGGCACACGCCTTTAATCCCAGCACTCGGGAGGCAGAGGCAGGTGGATCACTGTGAGGTCGAGGCCAGCCTGGTCTACAAAGCGAGTCCAGGATGGCCAAGGCTACACAGAGAGACCCTGTCTTGAAAAACCAAAAAAAAAAAAATAATAATAATAATAAAAATAAATAAAAAACAAAGGTCCACAGTGTAGTGCACACACAAAGTGTATGGATGGTTCTATTTATGTGAAGTGACACTAGTCATTGAAATCATGATGAGACAGAAAGAGCAGTGGCTCTGGGGACCAGGGGACGGGAGAATGCTGAGGAACTGGTTATAATGTCTCAGTTTTACAGGATGAATTATGAAAAGAGATATACGGTGACAGTGGGAATAGATATGAAATATGCTGGATTTTCAAAAATTGTTCCTTATTTTTTACTTAATGTGTGTGCTCCAGTTCACAGTGTAGATTTTTACTTTTAAATGTATTTTTATTTTATGTGTCTGAGTGTTTGTATGCATGTATGTATACCAAGTGTGTGCCTGGTGCCCACAGAGGTCAGAGAGGGTGTTGTAGAGTTATTAGTGTTTGTGAGCCAACATGTGTGTGGGTGCTGGAAACTGAGCCTGGGTCCTCTGCAAGAGCAGCAAGTGCTCTTAACCACTTCTCCCCAGCTCCAACATTATGCCTTTTTAACGATAGTGCTGAACTGTGCATTTAAATTTGGTTGAAATGGTAGACTGTATGTTCTGCAAATTTCACCACAGTAATAAATAACAGTTGGAAAAAGATCTCAAGTGTATTTCTATATTTCAGGCACAATAGAAAATATAAACTATACAAAATTACAATTATTATAGCATAAAATATGAAACATTAGAAGTAACCTAACCAAAACACTGATAGAATTTCCTCCACCTGGGAAAATATAAAACCTCGAGGGAGACTGTACACTAGATAGATGAAATAAACTACTCTATGTTCCATTTATAAAATGCTTCAATTCTCAGAATTAACTTAAGAGAATCTTTGAATTCCAACCAAATTACTGACAGGTTTCGCTTGGGGTATGAGAAACCAACAAATGTTTAAAAAAAAAAAATATATATATATATATATATATACAAACATGTGTGTGTGTGTGTGTGTGTGTGTGTGTGTGTGTGTGTGTGGTTGTTTTGGTGCACACATATGATGACTCATGTGTGAAGATCAGAGAATAACTTCTGGGAGACAGTTATCTCCTTAACTCTAAAGTTTATGTGACAGATATAAAAGGTCATAGTTTGTAAGACACTGGAATAGGTGCAAGATGGGGAAGCCAGCTCCACCAGTTACGATTATGAAGCTTTAGTTAAGACTGAGCTTACAGCACAGGCAGAGGCGAGCCGGCCAACGTGATACAAGGGGTCAAAAACAAACCCCTATTGTAGGAACTACAGAAAAAGAAGCTGGCTTAGTTTTTACCATCACTAAGCTAAATCGCATAAAATGTCCCCAGGGTTTGGTCCGTAAACTCTAGTCAGCTTCCTCCTATGGAGGACTTAATTTTGTCAGTTCAGCTCCAGGAAGGAAACAGACACACAGCAAGACCTTCTAAAGAAGGAATATGAACTTGAACCAGAGGCCCTTTGATCCCAATCAATTGGTCTATCCTTAGCCATGCCTCCTCCTTCTGAGAGGAGATTGCCATTAAGCCTTCTGTATAATTCTAACCTCACCCCATACTGGTTGTTATGATTTAAAAATGAGATGTCATGACAGCTTGCTCCAACTAGCCCTGTTTCGCTGTAAATGGACTTCCTTGTGCCCCATTTTCCAAAAACCATCATTAGCCAGGTGGCAGTGTACCTTTAATCTCAGCAGAAAGAGGCAGAGGCAGCTGAATCTCTGTGAGGTGGAGCCAGTCCTGGCCTACACGTAGAATTCAAGGACAGCTAGGGCTATATAAAAAGACCCATTCTCAACCAACCAACCAACCAATCAACAAACAAACAAACAAACAACAACAAAACACGCAGGTTGGAAAGTTACTGCGTGTTCCACGAGAGATAATACACCATTCCTGGCTTGGAAGCCAAGCAGAAGGCGAACCCCAGAGGGAAGGTGCTGCTTTCTGAGCTAAGACTAGAGCTTTCACTCCCAGCTTTACAGCCGAGATCTGTGAAGGTTGATATTGTGAGCCTGACAGCATCTAGAATCACCTAGGAGACCAAGCTCTGTGCATGACCTCGCTGGTCATGGGTTAGGTTGCCGTGGGTAACCCTGCCTTCAACATGGGTGGTGGCACGTCTTGGCCTGGGATCCCAGACTGAATGAAAAGGAGATGCCGTTTTAATTACTATTGCTTTAGAGTAAAGTTTGAGATCAGGTATGGAGATTCCTCCAGAGCACCTTTTATTGTACAAGATTGTTTTAGCTATTCTGGGTTTTTTGTTTTTCCATATGAAGTTCAGAATTGAACTTTCAATGTCTTTAAAAAATTGTGTAGGTATTTTGATAGGGATTGCATTGAATCTGTAGATTGCTTTTGGTAGGATGGCCATTTTTACTATGTTAATTCTCCTGATCCATGAGCAAGGAAGATCATTCCATCTTCTCATGTCATCTTCAATCTCTTTCTTCAGAGTTTTGAAATTTTTTTCAAACAAGTCAGAACATTCTCCACAGTTGAGTGGAGAGTGGGATATGACTTTCTCACGTACTCTGGTGCTTCACATTTGACAATGTCCCCTGGAGGGGGAGACCTGGTGGCACTCAGAGGAAGGACAGCAGGTTGCCAAGAAGAGACTTGATACCCTATGAGCATATACAGGGGGAGGAGGTCCCCTTCAGGAACAGTCATAGGGGAGGGAAATAAGGGGGAAATGGGAGGGAGGGAAGAATGAGAGGACACAAGGGATGGGATAACCATTGAGATGTAACAAGAATAAATTAATAAAAAAAAAAAAAGAAAAGGAGATGCCGGAGGCTGGGGAGATGGCACAGTGAGTAAAACACATGCTGCGTGCGCATGAGCATCAGCATCTCAGTCCCCAGGACCTGGCAGGCAGGTAGGACACAGAAGGAAGGATCATGGAGCAGGCTGGCCAGCTAAACTAACTGAACCGCTGAGCTCCAGGTTCAAGTGAGTGTCCTCATCTTAATCTCAATCCATAAGGTGAAAAGTAGTTGAGGAAGATGCCGGACATCTATTCTAGGTCTCTACACATGTGTATCTACACATATCTGATCATGAATATATGCACAATATCACATATACATAACAAGAAGAAGAAGAAGAAGAAGAAGAAGAAGAAGAAGAAGAAGAAGAAGAAGAAGAAGAAGAAGAAGAAGAAGCTGAGCACCAGCACTTACTGCTTTCTGATATGACAGCTGCTTGGGCTGATGCCACCACAGTTTCCCCACCATAGTAGACTGTCACTTCTTCAACTTCAAGCAAAAACCTTTCTTTCCTTAGCTTGATTCTAACATGCATTTTGTTAGTGTAACCAGAAAAAGATTTTCCTGTAACTCAGGGTATGAGACCAAGATGACCCCTCTCATGTGTCTCCTTCAAATTCTACATCCACTCAGAGTTTGCCCTTTAAGCATTGGTCACCACTTGGATGTCTTGGGCACATTAGCTGTCCCAGGTCCCCTTGACCGGGCAGTCAGCTGGCTGTCCCAGGAGGAGCCCCTCCAAGCAGGTTGTTGGGAAAAAAAAATGACTCAGTGCTTTGCTGGTTCTAGAAGGAGGTCTCCCTTCTTGCCACGTGGGGCTCCTCACAGGGCAGCTCTATGTGTCCACATGACATGCACTTGACTTGCCCCAGAGAGCCCAGGAGAGCAGATGGAGTCAGTGTGCTCAGAGACCAGGCTCAGAAGTGACAGTTCCACTTCTGTTACACCCTGTCCGTTAGAACACTGTTACCAGGGCAGCTCATGTTCAAAGGGAGGTTAATTGAGCTTTATAGCTTTTGTGGAGATGGATTGGAGATTTGTACCACAGTGCGATCAAAGTGGCGTAAGAAGACAGATCCCGCTGAACTTTCCCAAATGGACTCTGATCTGGGATTTCCCAGTCCTGATGTGTTAGTTCCAGGGGCTAAAATGGCTCCAGAAAGATTGTTCAAGGGGGGCATCTGGATTTGAACCAGGGATCTCTTAATAATTATTGGCATATATAGCTATATATAATTATATATTAGTTTCATTATGACATTTTCACACATGTATACAATATATTCTTATCATATTCACCCCATCACCGTCTTCAGTCCCTCTATTCCCTTTTCTTTCTACTTTCATGTCTTTTTACAATTTCTTTTTGTTTGGTTTTGTTTTGTTTTTTTGAGGCATTGTTTCTTTATATAGCCCTGGCTGTCCTATAACTCACTTTGCAGATTAGGCTGGCCTTGAACTCTGAACTCCACCTGCCTCTGCCTTCTGGGTGCTGGGATTAAAGGGGTGTGCCACCATGCCTGGTTACACTTTAAATTGTTTACTTCCTTATTATTGTGTGTGAATACTATGCATTCGTGTGTGTGTGCGTGTGTGTGTGTGTGTGTGTGTGTGTGTGTGTGTGTGTGTACTGTGTACGTGTGACAGCATGTGTTTGGAGGACAGAGGCAACCTTGAGTCAGTTCTTTCCTTCTGCTATGGATTCTGAGGGTGGGAACTCAGGTCCAGGCTTTTCAAGGCAAGGCTCTTCTTAACTGCTAACCTCATTCATTCCCTGCCCTTCTGGAAGTATGGGTGTGGGGATTTCATGCCAGAGCACGGGCACCTTACCAGTAGCTATGCCACATACTTTGGTTGCAGGACACAGAGAAATCAAACTGGAGAACTGACCTGGCTGCTTCCTCAAAGATCAAGAAGGTGCTGTGGGGCTGGAGAGATGGCTCAGCAGTTAAGAGCACTGCCTGCTCTTCCAAAGGACCCGGGTTCAATTTCCAGCACCCATATGGCAGCTCACCCCTGTCTGTAACTCCAAGATCTGACACCCTCACACCAACACACATAAATTAAAATTAAATTAAAAAAAAAGAGGGTGCTGTGTACACCACTGGGGGTTGAATTGTCTAACAGTCTTCCTCAGCTATAGACCATAAATAAAAGCAGCAACTGTACCTGAAAGTGGTCTGAGGACAGTCAGGAGGAGTCTCCCATGGGAGGTGCCCCAAACTGGGGCGATAACTAGGGGATTCTCCCTAGAAGTTTGCCTTATTGGGCATGCACCTAAAACCTGGAGTTCTCAGAAGTGGGGCATTATCAAGGAGTGGTTAGGGTTTGTTTGTTTGTTTGGAGGGGAGGGACTATTTACTTATTTGTTTATTTGGTTGTTTTGTTTTTATCAATTTGATACAAGCTAGAGTGTTCTAAGAGGAAGCCTCAATTGAGAAAATACCTGTGAGGCATTTTCTTGATTGATAATTATAGCCCCCAGGGGGCAGAGACATCCCAGCACAGGTGCTTCTCACTGCTTTGATAAAGACCATGACCAAGTCAGGGAGGAAAAGGCTTATTTTACCTCAGCTTACCATTCATCATGAAGGGACATGTCAGAGCAGGAAACTCAAGGCAGGAACTTGCGGGCAGGGACCGAAGCAGAAAATATGGTGGAACACTGCTTACTGGCTTGCTCTTCCTAGCTTGCTCAGTTTGCTCTCTTTCATTCCCTCCCTCCCCCTCCCTTCTCCTCCTTTCCTCTCTTTCTTTCAATTCCTTCCTTACCTTGACAGGCTCTAACTTTATAGCTTTGGCTAGCCTGGAACTATGTAGGTCGGGGTTGGCTGAGAACTCACAGAGATCAGCCTGCCTCTGCTAGGATTAAAGGCTTTCACCACCACACCTGATTCTCAGTTCGCACAGGATCACCTGTGCTGGGATGTCTCCGCCCCCTGGGGGCTATAATTATCAATCAAGAAAATGCCTCACAGGTATTTTCTCAATTGAGGCTTCCTCTTAGAAAACTCTAGCTTATATCAAATTGATAAAAACAAAACAACCAAATAAACAAATAAGTAAATAACCCCTCCCCTCCAAACAAACAAACAAACAAACCCTAACCACTCCTTGATAATGCCCCACTTCTGGGAACTCCAGGTTTTAGGTGCATGCCCAATAAGGCAAACTTCTAGGGAGAATCCCCTAGTTATCATCTTATGCCTATTCATAGTTGGGCATGTACATAATTAAAATCAGAAGTATTATAGGATGGAGCATATGGAATAAGCAAGTCATCTAAGCCATCAGTCAAAACAGAGAGCCACCAAACTAAACCCCTAGCCAAAAAACAAACAAACAAACAAACAAAAACCCTACTTTCTCTTTTGTAAGACAAGTCTCATTATGTAGCCCTCACTGGCCTCCAACTCACAGAGATCCACCTGCTTCTGCCTCCATAGTGCTGAGATTAAAGGGGTGTGCCACCACAGCCAGCTCTTCCTTCTCTTGATCCCCATAAAAGGAAGACCTAAACAATAATCGGGCACCTTGGGCACCCTTACTCACGTGGCTCCCTGTCTGTCTTAGCAGTGTGTTTTTGGTCTGTTCTTCAGCTTGGCTTTGGGTAAGCTTTCCTCCCTCCGTTGTACTTCAGAGGAACATTTACTTATTTATTAACCTCTGGTTCATACCCTGTGCACCGGCACCATCGATGCAGAAAGCACACTGCCACCAGGTAAACTGTTGTGGGCCATGCAGGAGGAACAGCAAAACAGCTCTAGAACTCATGGAAGGTGTCCCACAGGTTAGCACAGCCACAGTGGGTGTTCCTCAGGAGGGAGAACCACTAGCACTTCATGTCCTGTGGACTTCATGCTGTTATGGAGCATAGCTCAGCTTGCTCTTCTTGTGCTCACCACATCCCTCCTATTAAATGGATTGTATAAAAACTCTAATGGCAGCCGGGCAGTGGTGGCGCACGCCTTTAATCCCAGCACTCGGGAGGCAGAGGCAGGTGGATCTCTGAGAGTTCAAGTCCAGCCTGGTCTACAAAGCGAGTCCAGGACAGCCAGAGCTACACAGAGAAACCCTGTCTCGAAAAACCAAACCAAAACTCTAAGGGGGCTCCCACTCCCTCACTGGGCAGTATCACTGGCACTCACAACAACAGGGCTCGATCTCTTTCAGGCAATTGCCGCTGGGGCAGATTAATGGTTCAGTCTTGCAAAGAACCTGCAGGTGTATGTGGATTCCTAGCAATGACCACTACCTGTAGCAGTCTTTCTTTTAAATTCTACTTTACTTGGGGTGTTTAGGCCTCAGGGATGTTCCTTCCAACATCCCAACCCTATGTAGGAAAAAAAAGGTTAGTGGGGAGAGGGGGCCCCTTTACTTCTCCAGGCTGCTTAGGGTCAATTGGGTTCTTTTGGACTGTACCTGCCTCCGTCAACAGCACCAACCAGCAGTCTCCTCCAAGCCGCTGAGTCCTGAAGCATTTTTCTCCGTCCATCTCTGGTCTCTTCAAACTACTACAAGGCAACACCACACATCATGGCACGGCTCGAGGTCTCTGTGCTCTTATTTATATCCTCAGAGCCCTATGCCACGCCTCTCTCCGTGCAGCTGGAGGAGGGCTGGCAAAAGCCACGCCCCACACCAGACAAGCAACAGATGTGGACAAGCTAAAGCTCAGACTGAAATCTCACACCTGGGATTAAAAGAAAAATATATTTACATAACACTACCGGAGTTTACAAACCCCCCAAAAAAACCTTCCATTACAGCTACCCTTAGAGAGAATTTGGAAAAATAGATTGTTTAGTAAGGTCAGGCAAAGATGTTTTTGTCAGTGGCTCTGATGCAGAAAATCTTAGGGAACAATTTGAAGTTAAGAAAAAGTACTCTCCTAATAGTAAAGCTAGGGACTTTTTGAGGGTGGTGAGCAAGAATAATAGCCCAGAATAGCACTGGCTGATGTGACTCTTTCAAATTGGGATGGTGACTGAGATGATTGATTTCCTTATTCTGTTTTTGTC